>NC_057803.1:714364682-714617855 GCF_018294505.1 Triticum aestivum | reverse complement strand
TATGGCCCATAGTACTGCAGTCTGACGAACGGGAGTATATGAGAGACTAGCAAGCCAGGAGACTAGCAAGCCAATCGCCTGATCCCAGCGGCCAGCGATCGAGTCGTTTGTTCTCAGGAAAGGTAGCGAGAGATCCTCAGGAAAAAAGGAAAGATAGCGAGCAATCAGCGGCTGGACGGTTTCCTTCCTGTTACGTTCGACTATTCCATCACGAAGAACCCGGTAACGATTCCCACGTCCCAGCCCTAGTTGCTAGCGGCCGACGCCGTGCACGCACGCACACACAGATGCACTCCCACCACCTCGACGTCCCCTGGTAATCTCCTTCCTAATCTGGTTATGTTCGCCGCCTGTTTCAATTCTGAGGCCCCCATCTTCACGCTCCTTTGGCCTTTGCACCTTTGCTCAATTGCGCTCCTCTCCTCTTCGTCATCTGCAGACTTTAGATTGTCTTAAAAAAAATCTGCAGACTTTAGAAACGTACAGACTACAGAAGTTCGACCATCAGGATTCTGGACATCAGGTTTGAGGTATATTATTCATACAATAAATTCTTTTGTTCAGGGCTGGCACCATTCAACGATTGATACATTTTTTTTGTTTTCAGCATTGTGTTTGTTCTCATGCCGCCCAACAGGAGGAAATATCCATTAGGCAGCGACAAAAGGAAAAAAAAGAAGTTAGTGAATAAACTGATACACTCACAGCGCGGAGGTATTCACAAATTTCTCATGCCAAGTAATATTGATGCGTCCACTACTTCGCCAAACCCAGATGATGCGTTGGCGATTGTTGCGATAGTGAAAGAGCAACAAACTAATGAAAAATTGGACTCTCTGATCAGCAAGAAGAAAATATCAACTCCAACATCGGCAATAACAATGTAAGTGGCTCCAAGAATGTAGGTAACTGGTCGGATGCCACTGAGTTAAGGTCAGTTTTGTCTGAGTTATGTCATGCTTCTGACACTAATCCTAAACAAAAAAGTGATGGAAAAAATTTATTTGACTCACTTGGTCGCTTTGAGTTTCTAGTTGGTACGATTATCTGACATGATATTCTATTTGCTGTAAATAATGTTAGCAAGATGTTGCAATCATCAACCATGTGCATTGACTCCGCTTTGAAGCAAATAAAAGGTATAACACAAGATAGGTTAAATGGTTTGGCTACATTATGCATCGAGAAGAAATTATTGGATGAGATTGACATCGACCCCATTATAAGTGACTTTGCGCCAAGGAATGTTAGAAGAAAATCTTAAAGTAATATGTATAAATTATTTGATACGCATACTGATTTTGGATCCATTCAGTTGTTACTGATAATAATTTATATATACATTTTTTACACAAAAGTATATTACAATGACTTGTATATTAAGGGCCCCCAATTTTTAGTTCGCCCCGGGCCCCCGAAATCTCAGGACCGGCCCTGTTGGTGATGTGGACCGTGTTTCGAAAAAAATAACATGGACTGTGACGTGGCAGTCAAACCTAAGTGACGTGTCAAGTTTTGGTCAAAACCGTGTCCACGTCAGATGGAAACCACTCGAAGCGGTATGAGGGACTAAACTAATCCGGTTTGAAAAGTCGAGGGACTATGTTTTGCGGGTTTTGGAATTCAAGGACTATTCCTATACTTTTGAAAGAGTTTAGGGACAAAAAATATATTTATCCCAAAAATAATCCCATTGCAACTTAAAAAATAAATCCTTTTGCGACTTGACCTAACAAAGAAACAGAGACACACTTAATTGTTAATTCTAGTGGCGCGAGCAGAAGTAATAGTTCCGGAACCAGAAGTAGGGAAACACAACACACTTTTGTGTCACCCGTCAGCACTCGATCGACTGTCTTATGCTTTCATTCACAAGTCAAATTCCCAACCGTTACATGTCTTATCTGAATCCTCAGCACAGAAGAGTGTGCTTCTCGAGCATCCAATCTGGACACATCTTTTTGCAGATCATAGAACCCATTCCCACATCAGCCCAACTTACATGTGCAGTTCGGTATACAGATACAGCTCAAGTGTCTTATGATTCGACAGTTGGATTGGATTCTTCCCAACTGTGAAAACGACCTCTTCTTCAGTCACATTTGCCTATCTATCTGAATCCTCAACTTTGACCAGCATGCCTCCGGTGCTGGACTCAGTGGACAGTATCTGAACAACCAGCGGTTCTTCCGCGTGGCACCTCGCATCACCGGTGCTCGAGGTTGAGGTTGAGTGCGTTAAAAAAACAAAAAGCAATTGCCAAAGCTTTTGCAAAGTGCACAGAAATTACCCATGCATTGCGTGGCTAAGAAGGGAAAGATCACCGGCCAAATATGTGTAGCCGTCTTCTGAGAAGATTGCGCGCCGTGCGCGAATGAGGCCAAAGACTTGGGGTCAAGTCAACCAACCGAGCGATGGAGGACGCCAAGATGAGTCTTGTTAATTAATTAAGGTTGACAGGGACAAGACCGTTGTACTTTTTTTGTGTGTGTTAGTTGGCGGGGATAGGTAATTACCGTCTGTGCGTCCATGATTAAATCACACGCCCTATTAGAGTATATCTAGCATACCCCTTCAAGTGATCAAACCCGTATAAAAAAAAGTGTTTACAGTTTCGGTCGAAAACATGGCGCCTAGTAGATCCTGTAAAACTCGTTCGGTCCTTTAACTTTTTAAAGGGCACCGAAAATCCATCCGCGAGAACCTCATATGTACAGGTTCAAAGGCAATATACAATTCAACCCGTAAACCGGTCAAACCTCATCGGAATCTACCAGGAACACACCGGAATCCGTCGCCGTACGTCGGAAGAAGTCGCCGCACACCGGAATTTGCCGTCGCCGGTCCAAATAGCGGCCGGTTCAACCTCCACTGCCGACGGGAGGACGTCCACGGGCAGGGCAGAGCAGGCCACTGGCAGCCCGAACCAGGGCGGGGAGGCGCCGGAGAACGGCCAGGGGGGCGCCGAGGAGCTCGCACGGCCATGCCGGGGAGCACGCGGTTAGGGCGGGCGGCGCGGGGCTACTCCGCTGCACGCGTGGCCGGGAACGGGCAGCGCCGGGGGCGAGGTGGGCGGCGTCGGGGCGAGGCACGCCGTGGCTGGAGACTGGTTCTGCCGGGACGGGAGGAAAAATGAAAAAAAAGGGCTATAGTGGGATACCTTTTTTTTACGGGGTCTGCTTTGTCCAGGGCAATTTCGCACCATAGAAACGATTACGTGTTTTTAAGGTCAACTTATACGAGATATGTTAGAGATGCTCTTAGACCAGGGCTTCTGTACAACTAAATAGGGGGGAAATATCGACGGAGATGATGGCTTCTTCTCCTTCTCCTTGGCTTTCTATCTGCCTGTTTGGACAAGGTCTTAGCTTAGCTCTGTTTTTCAGGACATGAGATGGTAACTTCCTCATCGAGTATTCTTCGGAAAATAAACCCCTGAATTGCAAAAATGGCCTGAATGGAATTAAGTGTTACGCACAACTTCACATGTGCCTGAATCCTCGGCATCGGGCGTCCTTGATGTGTAGTGTCCTGTTTGAACATATTTCGCACCTTGGGCAGACAGCGGCTTTCAATATCTAGGCTGATGTACACAGGTGAATGCACGTAAAGGTTACTGCTATACTTACTACGAGCCTCTTCCACGTGGGTTTCAGCTGCCATGCATGACAAGAAGAAATTTATCAAGTTTTTCTTTCTTTTGTGGATAACGGGTGGATTTACCAAGTTATTATTTAGCTGAATGCGACAAAGCAAAGCAGGCACCACGGCCGCCGAAGGTGAAGTAAACCAAATGCCCGCCCCGACATTTTGGTGGGGATAAACGCCCCAAGCACAGCCGTCCGCGTCCCAAATTATATATAAAAAAGCATGAAAAAAGAACACAATGAGCAATATATAAAAAATATTGCCTTGAATTTTTAAATTCACAAACTAAATCAAAATAAACATGACACAGAACTAGGAAAACAATTGTACTACATAAATACAAAAGCCATCGCTTTCAAATTCAAATTTCGTAGCAACGGTGGAAACAAAGCTATGGCTGTGTGCATCACTTCATGCAGAAGCTCGGGATAATTCTCCTTTATGAAAAATGATGGCAACAAAACTAGTGGAAACATGGTTGATATGAGAGAAGACCGCCCCGTGTGCACACACGAACAACCAGCGGCCTCCAGCGAAAGGACCACGATTTAGCCCAATGAGGCCAGTGTGAGAGAGATCCCATATCCGCGCATGATTCACTCGCTAGGCCCATGCCTCACTAGCTCCTCACCTCAAGCGAGCGGTACGGTGGGCCGGGCCAATAACATGGAACCTTACATCGGTCTTGACCGGTTTGGTTAGGTTCCATGCGGTTTTTTTCCTTTGCTTGTGTTTTTTCTTTACGGTTTTCATTGGCCTCTCTTTTATTTATTTTTCTATTTTTATCCCCTTTCTCTGTCTTTTCATTTGTTTGTTTTTCCATTTCTTTTCATTTTTTCTTTATTTTTCAATACATGTCTACTTTTTAACACACGTTTTAAAATTTTCTTATACACATGTAATTTTTTATGCACGTTGAATATTTTTCAAATACACGATGAAGATTTTTTTTGAATACAACTTAAAACATTTTCAAATAATTGTTGAACATTTTTCAATGTATGATTGTTTTTTTTAAATTACGAGTACATTGCCTAAACATTTTTTAAAAAATGTCACAAACATATTTTCTAGTTGTGTGAACATTTTTTAAAATAATTTCATGAACATTTTTATGAATGGTACGAAACATTTTCTTACATTATGCAAAAAAATAATTTACAATTTATAATCATTTTTAAAAACATTACAACATTTGTTCTAAAATGCTTGAACATTTTTTTAAAATGCAAGACACATTTTTTTACGGAACAGACATGTTTAAAGCATTATTTGAATTATTTAACATTATTAAATTCATGATGGACATTCTCATTTTTTATAATTTACTAGCAAAAGGGCCCGTGCGTTGCAATGGGAGAAAAGAATACCACACACTCATAATTTACAAAAAATGTCTATAATCTGAGTATTTGTAGCTACGTCCCAAACAAAGATCGTCTTTGCCTACAAAAGCGCAAGTTCAAGATCTCAAATGTCTTCTATTTAAACACGGTTTGCATGTAGATTTAATACGTATAAAGAAACAGGCAAGTGATCTTCAATTTCGTCTCCAATTCTGATTTTGCTGAGATGGTCATCCACAATTTGGATCAATACCGATATGAAAGAAAGACGGATAATGCATTGTTGATTAAGATTGCACCTTAGATAGTATTTTTAAAATGGCTAACAGGTAAAATAACATCATATTCAGATTCTATATATTTTTCTAATCAAATTCCATATATAACATGTTAAATTTGTAGTTATAGTTTAGAAGATATGAGTATTTTAAAAAACATTCGATTTGATATGTACTACGGGTTTAATGTCAAAAACATCAGGGGTTTTCTATAAAATAGTATAACGGACTAAGAACACCTATTTGCTTTATTAGTAGGTATAGCAAACATACATGTGCGTTGCAATGGGAGCAAAATTCATCGCACCTGTGCTTGTGAATACCTTCGTCACCGTAACTAATTTTGAAATTTTGCAATACCTCTGACAACTTTAGGAATAATTAGAATTACTTTCTTTATTTGGTGAAAGTTTATTTTGTCAACTTAGCCTCTACATTTTATCGGTTGTCCTAATCATGTTCAATGAATACAAATTCTAGAGCATTCATATTGCAAATAGATGAAGCAACCAAATAGAAAACAAAAGATGAGTGACATCATATGAGTTGAACAAAAAGATGTCCAGAATATAGCATGAAATATAGTGCTTGAACAATAGCAAGACTGACAACACATTACACTGTTTCACTTTGAAATATAGGACTAAGTTTAAAAGGCTGAGTGATGAAGAATGAGACTGTAGTGAAGAAGTTATATGCACAAATAACAGATTGATAGAGGGCAAATGAGATGCTTACCTGATTTAAAGGAAACATATTGAAACCGTACTTTACCTTGGTTCGTCCCAAGAACATGCATTTATCAAATCCGTAGCAGCTATGGCTGTCATTCATTCTCTGTTATTTGGTTAAATAGATAGTAATCGATGAAAGACAAATTTTAGCCTTGATTCCTCTTGAGCACTCATACCATATCGAGAGTTCAAAAGGCTACTTTTTCGCTGATTGCATAGCACTGCACAAATTAAGACTTATTATTTAGGGACCGGGAAAATGCCTATTGGGATTCAGTTATTGGTGCTTGAAGACTATATCCACAAATGACTATGCTCATAGATGAATATGCGTAAATACCAACCTGTCAACAACAACTATCTAAGGAACTTTAGCTCCTATGCTTACTTATATAGTCCAGGTGTAGGACAAAATGCTAAATGGAGGCCAAGCTCCATGGAGCTATTTATTTTAAAAAAATGAAAATCAAATTTGAAGTTTCAAAAAAATCTAAAAAAATCATATATGTTCATACGGATGTGTTATACATGTGTGGGAAATTTTAAGATGATATACATTATGGTGAGTGCTACATAAAAAAGACAAAATTGTGATTTTGAAATGGTGAACATGACATGCACTGTTCATTATAAAAATGCATGAATTTGTCTTTTTTGTAGCTCTCATCATAATGTATTTCATCCTCATACTTTATATACATGTAAAGCATATCCATATGAATGTTTATGATTTGTTCCAGAATTTTCTGGAACTTAAAAATATGATTTTTGAATTTTTCAGAAAACGAGCTCCATGAAGCTCGTCCTCCAAAATGCTACACTCAGGTGTATGGCTTTACTTTGTCAAAAGACTGCAATTTAACTACAGTTTCTTGTGGTCCAAATTACAGAAGTGGAGGATTAAGGTCTGGTTGATGCAGTGCTATATTTAACAATTGGACATACCAAGAAGGGCCACCAAATCTCTTGAAGAAGAAAAATAACTAACATAACCTCCTTTTTTCCTCCAGTATGCTTGACATTAGCCAACCGTATCTGCACATCTTAGTTCCTATGTCAACCATGTACCAGATCGGTAAAATCTAAGCTGGCCAAGGAATGAAAAGAGAAATATGATCATTGTACAATGTCTACAACAAGTTATTATGTTTCAACACAGGCCACGGAAAAGATATGTAAATGAGAACGAGCAATACCCACCCAACTGCAAATTACTGCCAATTAAAGAAAAGATTGTTTGTTAGCACTAAAAGTATCCAGTGAAAGGGAAACTGAAAATAGTTCAAGTCTAGCAGAATAGCCAGCTATTCGGACAAAATTTAGGAATAGTACAACTGCTATTTTAACAACTGAACTAAGTTTTCTCTCTACACATAAATCAGCAATCAGATGTCCAGTGATTAGTTACCAATTAAAGGTCGAACTTAGAATTATAGACCTTACAAGTACTGCCTAATAGACCCAGTCAAAGTGACACATTTATCAATGCTAAAATGTTGATGTGTCAGGATCTCAGATTATACAGTGATAATCCTCCCATATTAAGATAAAAAAATAATGAACAAAAAAATAACTACAATCAGAGCTTCAAATAAAGCGATTGGTTCGGTTAATTCTTTAGTCGACGGCTCTGTTGTACCTGACGGAATTATCCTCCTCCCCGTGCTTCCAGTCCAGCACCTTGACCCGCTCATCCTTAGGGCAGCATCTAGGCAGCCCATTGCACCACTCAAAGATACAGGTTGTGAACTCCACTAACATGTTGTAACTGGATTTAGCTTTCTCCTCATGGAGCGAAAATATTTTGAACAACATGTCATACTGTAATTTCATGGCAAAGATGCAAGCATATTAGCTGGCCTTTGTGAGCTTTACTGTATATGCATTTCTTAAAAACATGCTGCCAAACAACATCCTAAAAATGTCCAAAGCGAGAACTGCTCCCCATTCTGTACCGACACCAATTACTGTCAAATATCAGAAGATTGCATGAGATTCCTCACTAAAGAGCTAAACTATGAATGTGAGGAAAACATGGCGTTGTAGACCTGAAAGTGAGCCAAACTACGAATGAGTGATTTCTGCAGATGAAGAACATGGCGAATGAGAACCAGATCGAGGGGGAGTAGGAAAAGAAGGTAGATGAATGGATTACTTCGTGGTCAAGTCCTCATTCGTACTCGCTGGAGTGGCTGTGACAACTGTGCTGCGCCATTCGTGGCCTGGTTGGTGTCGCCAGACAGGCCGGCGGAGTTGCCGCCTTTCACTTCCGCCGTGCCAGATCCCTCCGTCTCCGGCGCCCGTCCGCCGTCGATCGGGTCCGGCGAGCACCTGCCTTGTCACCACACTGCCCCTCCCTTCTCCCTTTTTCTCTTCTTCACCTCCCTGTCTCCTTTCTGCTCATGAGCCATGGATCTGGCCGAGAAGCCGTGCTCCGGCCTTCCTCGTCGTCATCGGTGAACCCCGCCTCGCCTCCCACCTCCGGATCCGCCTCCCCTGCCCCTGCACTCTGGCCGCCACCGCCATTTTGTATGGAGCAGCCGCGCCACTCGAGCCCCCGAGCGGCCGCATCACCGCCTGGCGCCCACGTCTCCCTGCCTCATCGCAGTCTGTCCACCAGCAACCGTGCCGGCGAGCGCCGCCGCCCTGCCTCGTTTTCCCTCTGCTTCCCCTTCCTCTTATCTCTCTAACCTCTCTCTGTCTGCCATGGATGGCCATGGGGCTCCACCCGATGCCAAGCCACCCCGTGCTTGCCCCTAGTCCGCCGCCGGAGCACCTCGACGACCGGATCCGGCCGGATTTCCCCCGAATCCACCCGTTCTGGCCATCTAGCGCCCGGATCCGCCGCCCCTCACCGGAGGTCGCCTTCCCCACCAAGTTCGCCACCGCAATGGCCTCTGTGTCGTGCGCGAGCACGGGAGGGCGCGAGCACGGGAGGACGACCGCACGCAGCCCCGCTTGCCTCCTCGCAGCTGAGCCGCTGCAGCGCGCCAGAGGCCTCGTCGCCGCCAAATCCACGCGGGGGCTTTGCCCAGAGGACGCAAACGGACGGCGGCGAGGGGAGGAGGGGGCGGGGCGCTGCGGAGCTAGGGTCCTTTTTGCAAAATTGAAATGTTATATAGAGACCCACTAAACAGGGACTGCAGGTTAGTTACTTATAAACCGAGGGACTTTTATGCAAAATCGCTGACGACGACGGACGACAAAACCCAATTTTCTTTATTATTAGGTAAAGAGGTAAAGATGAAGATAAAGAAATGTGTTTACTTGTACAAAAAAGTTCAGATTTTTACACACATAACCTCAAATCCTTATTTACTTGTACAAAAAAGTTCAGATTGTTTTGAATCGAAAACTTTTTTTTTCAAAAATTCGGCCTCCATGCAGGCCGAGATCCAAAATGCCCTACTCACTAGGACTGCTATATCTAAACATACAATACTTAAATACCATTAGATACTACCTCCTTTCTGGCTTAGAAGGCTCAATTGTATCCCTAGGTTCATGATTTAACCAACGGAATACAAGTTTTATGTCACAAAAATTACATCATTAGAAACTACAGATGTTCTATTTTCTAATGGTATACTTTTCAAAGCCAAATTGTAAGTATATCTAGATAAAGATATACTTGCTCTCTCTTTTCTTATTAAATATGATTGTTTTTATACAAGACTAAGATAGGTAGCACTACTTCTATGATACTTTGCATTATGAAGTTACTAACATAAAGTAGGGTCATATGCATGATATTAATCTAAATTACTCCCCACTATGACAAGACTAAGGGTGTGTTTGTTTGGGCTCCGGCTTCTACTCCATAAAAGCCGAAGCCCAAACAAACAACAAATTTTCGGCCCATCTCCACTCCCGGCTCCTTCGGAGCGTTCCGCGGAAATGCGCCGAAGCTCGAAATCACTAGCTCCGGAAACACCCCAGGTTGCGACAAGTGGCTTGCTGCATATGCGCCACTTATCGCAACTTGAGAATTTTTCTTTTTTCATAGATTCGTTTATTCAGAACGTTTTATCTCTTAAACCGTTTTCACCGTTAGATTCCTCGCGTCGAGATCTTCAAAACTAGATCCCATGTTGATAGGTTTTGACAAACTTTTTTTCACGAAAAAAACCGGACAAAAAAACCAAACCAGGAGCACGGGTTTTTTCCCTTTCCGAAAGAGGCACGCCTGTGCGTCTCGCGAAATCACAACCGCGAAATCCCAACGGAAGCAAAACCGTGCCTCTCGCGAAAGAAAAAGAAAGAAAACACATTTTTTTCGTTTCCGAGGAGACACGGCCATGCCTCTTGCGAAAGCACAACCATGCCTTTCACGGAAGCAAAATCGTGCCTCTCACGAAAGTAAAAAAACAGGAAACGCGTTTCAGTTTCTGAGAGGCATGTCGCGAAAGCACAACCTTGCCTTTCTCGGACGGAAAGAAAAAAACAGAAAATCCATTTTTTTTCCATTTCCGAGAGGCACGGCCGTGCCTCTCTCGGAAGCAAAACAGTGCCTCTCGCGGAAGGAAAAAACAATAGAAAACACGTTTTTTCCGTTTTCGAGAGGCACGGCCGTGACTCTCATGAAAGCAAAACCGTTCCTCTCGCGGAAGAAAAACCATGAGTCTCGCGAAAGGAAAAAAAGAAAACGCGTTTTTTCGTTCAAAAAAAAATTCCCCGAAAAAATTGAGGTCCAAAAGTTAAATTGATATTGTGGTAAAGACACAACAATACAGCACTAAGCTTTTAAATTGCTCCTGAGCCTTTTTTTTTGGACATAACAAATGTCCGATCTACGCAATCTCATATTTCACTGATTAAGATTGAGAGACAGGTCCATTTTTTTCCAGAGATGGTGTATCCGTGTATGACCAAGCTCATTAGTAATATGAGAGATGTATTGTCCTATTTTCTGCTCAAAACCAATGATAAAATAGCTTTTTAAAAAAGCTTTTAAATGTGCCATTTACACTTATAACAATGCAATCAGTACTTACATCCAATTTACGGAACAACTGAGGGCTTTCTAGTCATTCAACATATTTTAGCATCAGCCGCAGCTGCTACAACATAACTACCAAACGACTGCATCTCAGCTTCAACCTTTTAGCTACAGCCGCTCCTTCCAGCCGGAGCCGTTGCAGCTGCAGCCGAAGAAGTTGCAGCCCAAACAAACACACCCTAAGCCAACTAGAAGTCAAACCAATCTACGCGAGTAATCGTGCCCCTTGCCCGGTCAAGATACATGAGTGCTGATTTGTATGTCAACTTGTTATCTGCACTGTGCAGATCTCAACATGTAATTTAATACATTCTACACATATTTTCTAGACCGCTAAGTCGGTCTTCCATCTTCATTTCTGTCAACTGGTTTTTTTTGCTTCAAATCTCTGACTATGGCGTTCAATTTTTTCTTTTGGAGTGAATATCATAAAGCCATCATATTCTTGTCTACTGTTTCAAAAATCACCACATTGTTTTACTGCCACAAGAAGCTACCAACCTTGGCATAACGCTTCTTAAAAACCACTAGTGAGCCAATTTGGTCGATTTAAACGTGTTTCTGACATGCCGGGCCCGCCAGTCTGGGCCAAATGGTACTAAAAGTCAACACCATTTGTGTAGACACTTAAGTCAGATGTGGGCCCTACCCGTCAGGGTTAACACTCCTCTCTAAGTTCCCTATTCTTACCATAAAGAGTTTGAACATAGTATTTTTCTGGATGTTAGTGCTTAGACCCATGGCCAAGGCGTGGCGTAGTCGTATTTGTTCGAATCTAATTATTAAGTGTTTCCTACACGGAGATCCAAACCAAACTGGAAGTGAAAATCAATCTACATGAGGAATCTTGCCCCGTACCCGGTCAAGATAAGTAGTATATGTGAGATTTGCATGTCAACTTGTTACCTGCACTGTGCAGATCTTGACATGCAACTTAATGCATTCTACAGAGCATACCTCAGCACCGCTCAAGTCAGTTTTCCATTTTCCTTTGTGTTGATTGGATTGTTTTGGTTTGAATCTCAGTGGGGGTTGTGACTGCGGTGTTCTCATTCTTGGAGAATCAACGGGCATCAACACATATTTTTTTGCGTCTAATTTACTCTACATATTAGCATGGATGTTTGGAAGTAAAATGTTAGGCCCATGTCCGAGGTGAGGCGAAGTCTCGTCAAGGATTTGTTCCAATCTGATTATTAAGTGTTTCGTCCACGTACGGAGATCCAATCTACATTTGGAAGTCAAAACTGTGCCCGGTCAAGGTCAAGATATACGTTGCACTACCGCAGTTCTCGACATGCGACTTGGTGCATTAATCTTACTTGTAACGTGCGTGAAACTATATGAATGTCAACTTGTAACGTGCATGAAACTATACGAATTAATCTTACTTGTACGCATTAATTTTATTACATACCAGTATACGAATGTCAGCTTGTAACGTGCATGAAACTATTAACTATATGAGGCATTGTAGCACATACTGATACCATGTGAGAGATATACGTATGATCTTGGGCCGTGCCTATATATATAACCCTGCCCTTTCTTACTTGGTACTCACACCAGGTTAAGTCGATCTTCTCCATTTTATTTATCGTTGCAAGTACTTTCTTTTCTAATGGCTTCAGCAGGCCTCCTCGCTCTCAAGGCGACCGCCATCGCTGCCGTCCTTGCCATGCTGGCCATACCTTCATCGGGCAGCTATCCGTTTCCGGGGCCGGAACCACCATCACCGGCGCCGGAAACGGCGCACTGGCCCGAGCCGGCACCGCCACTGCCAGCGCCAGGGCCGTCGCCGTGGCAGCAGGAGTTACCATGCATGGCCGACTGTTACTTGGATACTTCCTGCATATCCGAGTGCTCAGTCTCCATCGACCTCATCTGCACCGTTTGCCAATTGACGGAGGGTCCTCACTGCGGCGAGTGTATGAACAGCGAGCTCGACAGGTGCGCAGCCAGCTGCACGGGCGGCGGCTGTGACTACTGTGGCAACGCTGCCAGCAGTGCATGCGCCGCCGTCTGTTCCTACGATGAATGCAACTCGTGCAGGCAGGGGCGTCGCGAGGCTTGCATGGCCAAATGCGGCTCGCCGGCCGATTGCTACAACTGCTTTGGCTCATGGCCGTCACCACCGTCGCCGTCGCCGTCGCCGTCGCCGTCGTGGTAGATAGCCTGTGCATTTATTGCATGGTCAACTGTGTATGCATGTATGAGACGCTTCAGCACCTAGTCCATCCTTTTTTTCTCCTTTCGCCCTTTTATACTGTCGAATAGGCACAAAGTTTGCTGAGTAATTTTTTCTATCCGATCAATAAATGGAACCGGGTCCTACTCTTTTTTTTCTCTCGAGAAAAACAAACACAAATCGAAGACCAGCATCCATGTGCGGAGAAAAACAGGAAAAAGGAGAGACCTGTGTGTTTAATTTGCCAAGTGACAACAATAAATCCTTTAGTCTCAAACTTGTTGAGATAGGCTGGAGCTGAAATCCATAAAATCTCACAACCAATTCATGGTTCTACCTCATGGACAACTAGCTTCCACGCACCCTGTCTACTTAATGACATACATCATTGCGGGTCAAATTACCATCCTATAAAATTCACCTTTTATACATATTTATCTAATAATAAAGGGGCTATTGCTTCTGGCGATACGTCACCGAAATTGCCCCTAAAGTTGCAAAATATTATCCACCGATGCCACCCATAAGTGATAAAAAAACCGCCCCCACCCATAAGTGTTAAAATATTTGTGCTTGGCCCAATACTAAATCCTAAGAAAATATCTCAAAGGCCGATGTGTAAGTAGCAAAAGTGGAGGTGCAATCTTTAGTCCCACCATGAAAGTGAAGGTGGTGTGAGACCAACTTATATAATGGAGTCTCCCACTCCACTAAATGATGGGTATGAGGAGAGGAAGAGAAGATCACATGAGTAGGCTGTGGGTTGGGGCGAAGGGTGCGGGCATGCAACATGCGATGATGACATATTAATTTAGTGTCAAGTGTTAGTTTTTTTCACATTCTGCAACAAGGTTTGGATTGTTTCCTTAGGATCCTATGAAATGAGCCATGAATTTGTCATGAATATAGATGCCCATTTCCCGCAAAAAAAAAGAACATAGATGCCCATGTCCTACAAACTGATGGCATCTTTTTGTCTATGTCCTCTAAAACGACACTCAATGCAAGACTAAAATGAATCTCAGGAGTATTTTTTGGGGTACATTTATGTGTACAGAAACATGAGTGCCAGATTGTGTCTAGATTCTCAAGACTATAGCACAAAAATATTTTCCTGCTAGGTTACATGAATGCCATCCTTCTCTCCTCTCTCGATGTTCGCTGACAGAAAACTAACATAAAGTAGTATTTATGCGTGTATTAGGAAAAACCCTAACATGCATTAGAATGCTAATTCACAATGCTTGAATCCATCTCAAAGAGCAAATGTTTGGATGGGTCTCATGTTAGAATACTTGGGCTTGACTCAACAACTAAAATTCTAATAACTCTCAAAGACCCATGAATAAATGGTAAGAGAGAAGGTGAGATCTTTAGTCCCACCATGGAAGTGGATGTTGCTGAGACCAACTTATATAGTGGAATCTCCCCACTCCACTAAATGATGTGTATGAGGAGAGAAAGAGAATACCACACAACGCTCGCCTTGCGGGGCCGAGACGGAGCAAAGGGTGCGGGCGTGCGACATGCGCGTGAACGGTCTGCCGAAATCCTATTTGTGCTCTTGCAGGAGCTCGACTTCCTTTTGTCGTTTCATATTTTGGTGTCTTGGCCGGTAGGTTTATTGGTTTCTTGAAAAGTAAGTTTTCGAGTTGTAAATCTAGTCGATTTGGATCGTGATCGCGACCCGAGACTTTGTAGGTTCTCCTATAAATATATATTGGCCACCGCCAAAGACACACTGATATGTCCTATACTTTGTGTCTATACTTTTTTGCTTGCTTCATGCTATATTTATATCACAATGACATAGTTTAGATATCAAATATCATTATATTTCTAGACTAACCTATTAATTCAGTCCCAAATGCCAATTTCCTTCACATTTCGCAACAAGGTTTGGATTTTTTCCTTAGGATCCTATGAAATGAGCCAGGGCTCTGTCCTGAAGATAGATGCCCATGTGCTACAAATTGATGGCATCCTTTTGTCTATGTCCTCTAAAACGTCACTCAATGCAAGATTAAATGAATCTCAGGAGCATTTTTTGGGTACATTTATGTGTATAGGAGCATGAGTGCCAGATTAGATTCTCAGGTACTATACCACAAAAAAATTTTCATGCTAGGTCACAAGAATCTTTTCGTGTGGTTGGTAGGTACATTGCAGTACTGGTACATGGTCAATTGATTTCCCACACAAAAAATCTGTGGAGTAAGGTGTGCGTGTGGAGATGAATACAAGTCAGTTTTTGCAGACAAAATGGGTGGAGTAAGATGGATTTATATATTCACCAATTCTTCTGGTGTTAATTTGAGTTTTTGATAAAAAATATATTTTTGACACAATTAAGTTCATCATGTTCGTCTTTGGGAATATATAACCATTTTCACAATCTATGAATATATTTTCAAAGCATGTTAACGTTTTTCTACAAGCAGCTGAATCCGTACAAAATATTTATATGATTCTACAAAGTTGGGTGTTTGGTTTACAAGAATAGGAAAACACATGATTCATTATAATCATGGTCCAATCAAAGTCAAACCATGTGAAAAGTATGACTCAAATGATAATATGTCGCTATGGACTCCAATATCTATCTTTGTGCACAGGGATTTAAAAAAGAAGTCGGGCCTATTTAGTTTTGAAAGGAATTACATACAAATTTTGGAGGATTCCATTTCTTAGGGAATTTTCCTATACGGGCTGTTTGTTTTTTCAGGTTTGGAAAATATAGAAATCACTCCTATGGTCTACTTTGTATGCAATTCCAGAGAAGATTTCCATTGAGTCCAACCTCAAGGATTTTTTCCTATGTTTCTATGAAATCTATGGAATGTTCAGGAATATTTCCTTTAGTGTAAACCAAGCATCTTCTGTTACAAAACCATGTGTTTTGGATACTTGTAGGAGCCATTATGGCATGTTATCCGAATCTTTTCTATTCCTGCACTTTTAGAATCTTGTGACCGAAAGAGCCCCCATCTGGATTGTAAAATTCGTCTGTTTTCCTGATTGTCCTTCACTTTTCTTTCAAACCCCTTAAATATATTGTCCGCACAAAGTTGTCCCCAAAAGTAGTAAGGTTTTGACCATAGATTTTAATTTGCGTAATTAATTAATTAAGTGTGTGTTCTTCTCCACGGAGATCCATGGCAAACTAGAAGTCAAAACAAGTCCTTCCGAGGAATCGGGATCCATATTTAATTTGTGATTTTGAAAATAATTTATCGCATAGTATTTTTGGTAACATTAAGTTTTTGAAACCCAACAGACCAAATCCCAATGACTTTAAATCAAAAAATATGTAAACTTTTAGGGTTTGTTGGTTCTCATGATTCTAAAATGGAAAATGTGGCAATGCAATATTAATGTATGCGCAAAATAGAGGATTGAAAAAGACACGAATTTGGCATATTTGGGTGTTTGGTGTAGAAGAATCGGAAATAATAATAATCCTAATAACCACAATCAAATCAAAGTGAAACTACATGAAAAATGTAAAATTAGAATGTTATTATGCCACTAAGGATCTCGGTCTCCATCTTCGTGCATAGAAATTTGAAAAAGAGGTCGAGCCTATCTGGTTCAAAGGACTTCCATACCAGTTATTTCACAAAAAAAGGAGTTCCATACTAGCTTTGAAGGATTCCATTTCTTCGTGATTTTCTTTACAAAGATTGTTCGGTTTGTAAGATTGTGAACCATGAATTAATTGTTCGGTTTCTAAGATTGCAAACCATGGGAATTACTCCTAAGGTCAAATTTTGCATACGAGTCCGGTGGAATATTTCCATCTAGCCAAAAAAATTTATTGTTTTTATGGCAACTATTTCATGCATCTAATGCTATGGAAAACTTCCTGCATTTTTCCTGTTGTGCAACCAAACACCTTCTATTGTAGATTCATGTGTTTTTGACAACTATATCGGATCTAATATGGCATGTTGTCCTGATCCATTCTTATTCTGTGTTTTTAGAATCCTGTGAACCAAAGAGACCCAAGTTGATTGTCGGATCAAATGTAATTTCCCCCCGTTCCCTTTTGCTCCAATCCTTTGAAAAACATATGAGTGGTGTCGTCATATGAAAATTTGTATTCCTATGATTTTCTCCACCCCGGAAATACATTTTCCATGCAAAGTTGTCCTCAAAAGTAAGGTTTTGAGAGACATTCGGGTAATTAATCAAGTAGGTTTTTTCTCCATGGAGATCTTTTTTTTAGAGAAAAGGCGAGAGCCCGACTTTATAAATAAAGCCATCAGAGTAACAACGAAACTACATCACAAATCACACATAAGAGTATCAACGCCCAATACAAAAGTTTGGAAAAGCAAACATACATGGCTCCCAGGCTAGTACACGGCACGCAGGCCGCAGACTAAGAAGAGACGATAAAAGGACCACCAAATCTTAGCCGCCGGACTGGAGCTGCAGAAGAGAGGTGGCAGTAGCTCGGATCTTGGTAGCCATAACATGAAAAGCATCCCGGTCCCCTCCTTAGTCAATAATCTAGATCCAAGCCAAAAGCAGAAAGAAAGTCCGCCAGGAATCGTGCCCGGTCAAGATAAGTACTATCCCTGCATGTCAACTTTGTAACATGCATGGCGCAGATCTCGAGATGCAACTTGAGGCATTCTACATAGTATATGCACTCATCGATCCTCTTTGCAGCCATGTCAACAGTACTTGTAAGGCTGGTTATAGTGGGGAGTAACTTAGACTAGTAACATGCATATGTTATTAGTCTATGTTACTACCTCTATAGTGCATAGTATTATAGATTAATATCATAGGTGGTCTCATTTATTACCGTGCATGACACATAGTAACATCACATTTATTATGTTACAGTATGTACCGATGTTACTATAATCATCTCTCTCTTCTTTAATTGCCTGCCACATAAGCATGTTTGCAAGTCTCAAGTGCATGATACTACTTATGTTACCCCACTATGGCCAGCCTAACATGCACGACATGCAACTTGATGCATCTTACGTAACGTATAGTAATCTCAGTACATGATCGCTAGCTATAAGTATGATTTCTGGCCGTGCCCATAAATAACTATGCCTTCTCTTGCTAGTTCGTACAACCATACTCGGTGTACACGAGCACACTTTACAGTTCATCCTGTTGTGTCTTCTTCTCTGATGGCTTCAGCCGGCCTGGCTCTCAAGGCGGCCGCCGTGGCCGCCATGCTGGTCATACCTTCGTCGGGCCGCTGTCCGTCGCTGGGGCCGGCACCGCCACCACCGTCGCCGCCGGCACAGGCGCCACCGCCACCCGAACTGATACCACCAGCGCCAGCCCCGGCGCCAGCGCCGCGGGTATCGTGCGGGGACTGTTACTCGGTCGGGAGCCAGGCGTGCTATTCGTTGTGCACAGCCCCCCTCTCCGAGACATGCGGTTGCCTTTTCGTTCAAGGTCGCTGCGACAAGTGCAAGACCGCCGAGATCGACGAGTGCACGGCCAACTGCACCGACGGCGGCTGTGACTGCGGCGCCGTCGCCGACAAAGCATGCACCGTCACTTGTTCCTACAATGATTGCAGCTGGTGCGTGCGCGGGCATCAGCAGGGTTGCCTGACCAGCTGCAGAAGCGAGTGTATGAGCAAGTGCAATGGGCCGTAGCGCCTCTGCTGGCTGGCCGGCCGGCCGGGGCTAGGCATATATTGCATGGTCCAACTATGTATGCTTGTGTATCCATGTATGAGATGCTAGCTTTAGTATCTACTCCCTCCCGGTTTCATAATGTAAGATGTTTTTTTGACACTAAGAGCATCTTCAACAGGCGCCCAAAAACTGGGCCGCGCGTTAAAATCCGGGTTTTTTGGGCGCCGGACAGCTCCAGCAGAAGCTATAAAACAGTGCGCGCGCAAAAAAGAGTTGGGCGCGCGCTGAAAAACGCTATCAAAAGCTGCAAATTTGAGGCATTGAATTGTGCGCGCTTCACAATTTACATTGTGTGTTCTTTTGGGCGCGCGTTTTTGGGCATATGCTAAAGTGATGTTGGGTCCGGCGCACTAAAAGTGCTACAGTGGTGCGCTAAAATTATTTTAGGGCGCGGGATTTTTGTGCATCTATTGGAGATGCTCTAATGTAGTACTCCCTCCGTCCGAAAATACTTGTCATCAAAATGGACAAAAGGGATGTATCTAGAACTAAAATACATCTAGATACATCCCCTTTTATTCATTTTGATGACAAGTATTTCCGGACGGAGTATCAAAAAACGTCTTACATGATGGGATGGATGGTGTAAGGAATACGTGCGGAAATCATTTACTTTCATGGAATATTTAACATGTACTGCTCCATACGTATTTAATTGAATAAATTTGCAGTCGAAATAAAAAATATTATGGAAAAGTTGTGGCTAAACCGGGGTGCACCGCACCTGCGAAGAACAGTAGAATAAAAAAGATAGCAGAAACAAAGTCTGAAAAATTTGTGGCTTCGAACTTGACCAAATGGTTCCGGGACAGTTTTTTTGTAAAGCTGGGTGCATTGCACCCACGAAAAACAGTAAAACTGAAAACAATTAGCAAAATTAAAAAAATCTGAAAATTTTGGCTTCGAGCATGTCCAAATGTATTAGGTACTTGCAAGTAGTCCTGGCCATGGGAAGCCCGGCCCGGCCGGCCCAGCCCGACGCCGCCCCAGGGCCTAGATTTTGAGCCCGAAGGCCGGGCCGGGCCGAGCCTGGGCCCATCGTTTTTGCATTTTTTTGAAGGTTGGGCCGGGTCGCCCCGGAGCCCGACGGGCTTTTACGTGTTCGAGCCGGGCTCGGGCCCGGAAAACAAGCCCGATGACCGGGCCGGGCCAGGCATGGGTTTATTGCATCGGGCTTGGCTAGGCCCGGCCCGAAGCCCGGCCCGGCCCGAGGTTTGGCCAGGTATACTTGCAAGATTTAGTGGCCAAATGACATTCAAGGATATCTAGACAAAAAAAGTTTGACTAAAATTAGATAATCTATTTTTTTGTCTCGAGATCCTCAAATATCATTTCACCACCAAATTTGAGCATCATTTGTTTGACGGGCAACTGTACATCACGCAAGGACTGAAATACTCATGTTCAGTTAACCGTGTCCCTTCCAAAAGAGTTTTTGACTCGTCCCAGATTAGGCCGGCAACAACCTCAGGCGTGGCTCTCAATCACTCAATGGTTCTTCGGTTTTCTCTTTTGAGAGATTCCATGCAACGAAACATGCAGTGGTAGCTTGCTTCTTGTTGGAGTTCGATCGCGTGGTGGCTCATATCTTACACCACCATGCCTTAATGGAGGTCGTGGACGCATCTACTCGAGTTGCACAAGCATGAGAGTTCGGAGGTATGGAGAAGGGCCCATGCATACCCTCGAATGAAAAGTGCAATGAGGGAGTAGGTGAACTGTCATCTTGGGAGCTCCGTCACAAAGGGGTAGGTTGCCGAGTAAGGCCAGCCCAAGCTGGCTAAACGGGCCAGCCCGACCCATGGTAATCGTGCCAGACACGACATGGCCCACGGGGGCATGATTAGTAAGCGGGCCGTGCCGTGCCGGCTTGCGTGCTGCCCTTCAAGGCCTAGGTACGACCAGTTAGTTAATAGGGCTGGCACGTCGGCCCATTTCACACGCTGGCTTGTTTAATAGTTCCTACTACCGGGTGTAGCTACACCCATTTCTAATATACTATCATGTGGTAGTATATATTCTACTTTATTATTTTTAGTATGTTCATATACTACATCTAAAATGCTCCAAAGTGAGTTATATGAAAACATTGCAACTGAGCTCATGGTTTTATTGTATTTGTGAAGTACGAACATATTTGTACGTAAAATAGAGTATGCACAAAATATGATACATACTATCAAAAAAGTAGTATATATACTACCTAAACATTCTTATATACTACATACTACGCGTACATACACTCCAATATGATAGATACTACCTAGAACGTATCAAACAAAAGTGGGAGTAACTACACCCGGTAGTAGGAAAAATTTGTCCTATATATATATATATAATACAGAAAAAATTAAAAAAAATAAATGGGCCATGCCCTGCTGGCCCGCCCGCCCAGCCTCCAAGCGCAGGCACGGCCCCTGGCGTTCCGCGTGCTGGGCCTGGCCCATTTAGCCTGGGTCATGTCGAGACTGCGTGCTATCCGGCCGGCCCAGCTAACACGGCCCGTCTGCCCAGCTTTGGGTCAGCCTATGCAAAGAGACGATCAACTGCCCAGTTACAGCTCTAGATCATTAGCCATAGGTAGAATTTAAACTTGTTCTAAAAAAAAGGTAGAATTTAAACTTCTGCCAACTTTAACCGTCCACACAATAGCTGAAGGAAATATGCCCTAGAGGCAATAATAAAGTTATTATTTATTTCCTTATTTCATGATAAATGTTTATTATTCATGCTAGAATTGTATTAACCGGAAACATAATACATGTGTGAATACATAGACAAACATAGTGTCACTAGTATGCCTCTACTTGACTAGCTCATTAATTAAAGATGGTTATGTTTCCTAACCATAGACATGTGTTGTCATTTGATTAATGGGATCACGTCATTAGAAGAATGATGTGATTGACTTGACCCATTCCATTAGCTTAGCACTTGATCGTTTAGTATGTTGCTATTGCTTTCTTCATGACTTATACATGTTCCTGTAACTATGAGATTATGCAATTCCCGTTTACCGGAGGAACACTTTGGGTGCTACCAAACGTCACAACGTAACTGGGTGATTATAAAGGAGTACTACAAGTGTCTCCAAAGGTACATGTTGGGTTGGCGTATTTCGAGATTAGGTTTTGTCACTCCGATTGTCGGAGAGGTATCTCTGGGCCCTCTCGGTAATGCACATCACTATAAGCCTTGCAAGCAATGTGACTAATGAGTTAGTTGCGGGATGATGCATTATGTAACGAGTAAAGAGACTTGCCGGTAACGAGATTGAACTAGGTATTGGATACCGACGATCAAATCTCGGGCAAGTAACATACCGATGACAAAGGGAACAACGTATGTTGTTATGCGGTTTGACCGATAAAGATCTTCGTAGAATATGTAGGAGCCAATATGAGCATCCAGGTTCCGCTATTGGTTATTG
This sequence comes from Triticum aestivum, assembly GCF_018294505.1. Taxonomy (NCBI): domain Eukaryota; kingdom Viridiplantae; phylum Streptophyta; class Magnoliopsida; order Poales; family Poaceae; genus Triticum; species Triticum aestivum. Next base: position 714,595,551 of record NC_057803.1, on the reverse strand, counting down.
ACCAAGAATAGTTCTAGGTCATGTCTACATAGTTCTCGAACCCGTAGGGTCCGCACGCTTAAGGTTTCGATGACAGTTATATTATGAGTTTATGAGTTTTGATGTACCGAAGGAGTTCGGAGTCCCAGATGAGATTGGCGACATGACGAGGAGTATCGAAATGATCGAGACGTAAAGATCGATATATTGGACGACTATATTCGGAGTTCGGAAAGGTTCCGAGTGATTCAGGTATTTTCGGGGGTACAGGGGAGTTACGGGAATACGAGGAAGAAGCAATGGGCCTCATGGGCCAAGTGGTGAAAGAGAGGAGGCAGGGCGCGCGGCCCCCTAGCCCAAACCGAATTGGACTAGGGGGTCGGCCCCCCTTTCCTCTTTTTCCTCCCTCTCCTTCCTTCTCCTTCTCCTTCCCTTCCTTCCCCTCTCCTAGTTGGACTAGTAAAGGAGGGAGTCCTATTCCCGGTGGAAGTAGGACTCCTCCCTGGCGCGCCCTCCCTTGGCCGGCCGCCCCTCCCCACTTGGTCCTTTATATACGGGGGTATGGGGGCACCCCATGACACACAAGTTGATCTACGGATAGTTCCTTAGCCGTGTGCGGTGCCCCCTCCACCATATTCCACCTCGGTCATATCGTCGCGGAGTTTAGGCGAAGCCCTGCGCCGGTAGAACATCATCATCGTCACCACGCCGTCATGCTGACGGAACTCATCCCCGAAGCTTTGCTGGATCGGAGCCGGGGATCGTCATCGAGCTGAACGTGTGCTGAACTCGGAGGTGCCGTACGTTCGGTGCTTGGATCGGTCGGATCGTGAAGACGTACGACTACATCAACCGCTTTGTGCTAACGCTTCCGCTTACGGTCTACGAGGGTACGTGGACAACACTCTCCCCTCTCGTTGCTCTGCCATCACCATGATCTTGCGTGTGCGTAGGAATTTTTTTGAAATTACTACGTTCCCCAACAATAGCAAGATTAGGCTCCCGGATCCTGTGCAAGAGATCGAGAATCATATGGCGAGACCATGGAGTAAACTCCACCAGTGTTGAGCTTCGAGGTGGTCATGTCAGTCTGTCTAGAGAGGGTGACCGACTGAATTATGTCCCCGAGGGCATTATCAGATCATCCTGAAGCTACTCAGAGTTCAGTCTGTGCATGTCCTGCACCCACATGTTGTCATAGAGAGCCTCTTTGAAAGTGACGGACGCACAAGGCAAACAGCCTTGGAGCAATAGCCTTAGGTGCGTGGTCATGACAACTCTCTGAAATATCTGAAATGCATGACAATTCCCACTTTTTTTATAGCCGCATGGAAAATCTCTGAAATGCATGACAATTCTCTCTACTGCAGCGTGGCAAAATCTCAAAAACACACGCCAGATACTCCCTCTGTCCCACAATGTTAGCTTGTAAAAACGTCTTATATTATGAGACAGAAGGAGTATTTTTTACTGTAGCATGTCAATTTTTCTTCTTAGCGTGACAAATCTCTCTGGTGTAGTAGCATGCGAATCTCTCAGTTATAGCACGACAATTTTTAAACTTTTCTAAGGAGTGGTTTTTTGAGGAAACACTCTCTAGAGGTGCAGTTCCCTCGAATGAGCCTCCTTGAGAACGCTCGCTCGTGTCGAGATCCTCTTGAAGGGAACAACAGCCCCCTATTGGGGCTCTACATGTATTTTCCGTGCAAAATTGTCCATGGAGATTCAAGACAAGCAGAAATAAAGTCTGTGTCAGGAATCATGCCTGGTGGTCTAGACTATTAGTATCCCTTCATCAATAGAATAGGAGTAGCGACACATGTTGCCTAGACGGTAACTTTAGTCTTATTGTTATATAACTTTGTAAGGTCTTGTGTGAATAATTAATAAAGTGGCTCCATGCATCGTCCAGATGCAGAGGCGGGATCCTCCTTCTTTTCTAAAAAAAAAATCATGCCAGGTCAAGATAAGTACCAAGCTATCCACATGTCAACTTTGTAACATGCACGGCGCAGATCTCAAGATGCAACTTGATTCGTTCTTCATGCATGTCAACTGCTCGTAACGTGCACGACTTGATGCATAGTTTTTACATGATAGGAGCTAGCTACAACTATGATCTCTGGGTGTGAAGTGTGACTATAAGTAACTGTGCCTTCCCCTACCAGTAGTTCGTACGCAGCGCACAGTTTTTCGTGTGCACCTTTCTTCTTCTCTAATGGCTTCGTCAGGCTCAGCCGGCCTCGCTCTCCAGGCGGCCGCCGTCGCCGCCATGCTCGCCATGCTTGTCCTGCCTTCGTCAGGCCGCTGTCCATCGCTGGGGCCGGTACCGCCGCCGCCGGCAAAGGGGGCACCGCCACCCGCACCGACATCATTACCACCAGCTCCGGCACCGTCGATATCGTGCGGGGCCTGTGCTCAATCGTTCGGGAGCTCAACCTGCAGATCGTTGTGCATGGCCTCCGCCAATGGGAAATGCCCTTGCCTACTGGTTCAACCTCGCCTCTGCCACGACTGCACGACCACCGTCGACGAGTGCATGGCCAACTGCACCGGCGACAGGTGTGACTGCGGCGCCACCGAATGCGATGCCACTTGTGCCTTATTTGTGAAATGTTTAGAGTGCCCGGAAAACCAAAGTAAGATGTGCCGGATCACCTGCACGGCTAGGGCTGGAATTCGAGCCGAGTCGAGCCAGCTCGGCTCGGCTCGCTAGAGCTCGTTTCGTTAACGAGCTAGCTCGACTCGACTCGTTACTATAACGAGCTCAAACCCAAGATTGGCTCGACTCGTGTAACTCCCGAGCTGGCTCGTTTAGCTTGTTAAGCTCGTTAAAAATATAAATATAAAGCCCTCAATTATGATGAAAATGATTATGTATATATTAAACATACATATCACTAAACAATTGTAGTTTCCTTGTAACGCATGAATCTTCTAGGAGGCTAGACCTTCAACGGCTGGGCCTTGGGTTGTGCGCCTAGGATGTAGGTTGTTTAGTGGCTGATCTTTATTTGTATTGGGAGTGGCTGATCTATTGTATCGAGCCTAACGAGTTACACGAGTACTCATGAGATTGGCTTGTTTAACTTGGTCTATAAATGATCTTAAACTAAAGCTTGGCTCGACTCGTTATTCTTCGAGTTCGAGTCGATTCGAGCCGAGTCACGAGCTACTTCTTTAGCTCGCGAGCTTCGAGCTTTTTTTCCAGCCCTATGCACGGCCGAGTGCATGCGCGGGTGCAATGGGCCGTAGATAGATAGCTTGTGCCGCTCGGCCAGGGTCAAATGTGTATCCATGTATGAGATGACTACCATGGAATGATTAATGCTTAGCATTAAACTGCTCAATAAGTAAATTCACAGTTGTAATAATAATTCTTGACTTAATGAAAGACGAGCTCTTTGTCTCGCACGCCACCAGTAGCAATTTCCAAAATTGAAAAAACATATGCACGTGCACGTCTCATTTTTTACAGAAAATGATCTTTTACACAAATGTCTTTCATAGAAAAATGATGGCAGCACATGAATATGAAAAAAATATCGTCGCCGGCTGCTCTCGTCGTCAACACCACCAGGTTGGCGGCGGCGTACCGTTTGATGTAGTCATTGCTGGCCTTGGCGTAGTCATTCGAGGAGGGGAGCCGCATACCCTGGATTCCGAACGGTAATGTGGTCGTGGCGGAGCCAGGAAATTAAGATTAGGGGGGCCAAATGACAAAAAAATTTGATTGCAGGGGCCAAATTGCACTTATGCATGTATTTTTTTTTTCAAATTTCTGCATTGTTCATATCCAAACTAATAACAAATCAAGGATGTTAGGAGGGGGGGGGGGGGGGGGGCAGGGCCCCTGCTGGTCCCCTGGGTCTGCCACTGTGTTGACCGGAGTCACATGGATTTCCAAGGAAGCCCTCTTCGACCAGATCCTGCACCGCCTCGTGTGGATCCCATGACATACGTCGGGAATGGGAAGGCTAGGGGGTGAAGCCATGGCATGCACCGGGGCAGGTGTGGGTGTGATGCCAACGACCCTAGACCCCTCCTCTAACGCGTGTGATCGATCACATCCACAACCACCCTTCGTATGGTCGAGCTCCATAGCTCCTCCGACGTGCGCCACCAAGCTCATGTATGTGCCGCCGCCAGTTCTTGTTGCACGTGCGACCGCAGGAAATAGGCAGAAGGTTTCAGTGAGGAGAGGAGAAGAGATAGAGATTTTTGTGGCCCTGGATAGAGTCGGTAACCGGCCCGCCCCGGCAATTTGCAAGGGTGTAGGCGACCGGACCAGCGGCAGCGTGCGTGGGTGAAAAAAAAGGGAAGTGGACCAGCGATTGGAGTTGAGAGAAAGGAATAGAAGAACAAAGGCCGGCATGTGGATGGGTGTTTTCCTTCCATCTCATCAATTCGTGTGTCAACCTTATAGGCATCATACAATAATCCGAGAGGAGAATTTCCATCGGGTCCAACCTTGAGATTTTTGTTAATTGTTTCTATGGCAACTATTTCATGCATCAAATGCTATGGGAAACTTCCTGCCTTTTTTCCTTTCGTGCAGCCAAACACGACCTTCTACTTCGTATTATAAATTCATGTATTCTTGGCAACTAAAGGATCCATTATGACATGTTGTCCCAATCCCTTTCGATTCATGTGTTTTTTAGAATCCCTTGTACCAAAGACAAACAGAGTCCAAGTGGATTGTCAAATTCATGCATTTTTCCTTTGAAACTTATACCGGATGAACTCTTCCTTCATTTTCATTCTGCTCCATTCCTTTGAAGGAAACATATGCATAATGTCGACATGGGAATATTTCCACTATATGATTTCCCCCACTTTTCCTTAATTATATTTTCTACGCAAAGTTGTCTTCAAAAGCAAGGCTTAAAAAAGGATGTTGAGAGACATTTGAGTAATCAATTAAGTAGGTGTTCTTCTCCATGGAGATCCAAGCCAAACAGAACAACCATGCGATGAATCGTGCCCAGTCAAGATAAGTAGCACTGCTACATCAGCATGTCAATTTTGTAACATGCACGTCGCAGATCTAGAAATGAAAATACGCACTCATCAATCTCTGCGTATATGTCAACTTGTAATTGATCTTAACATGCAACTTGATTCATTTTACATAGATAAATATTAGACATGTAGTCCTAGCTAGTACATGATAGCTAGCTATATAGGGATGTAAATGGATCAGATCGGATCCGATAATGCTTTTTACCATATCCTCTACCATATGTATATGTATATATTTGGATTCGGAGCGGAGCAGATAATGACCGGATGCGGATTCGAATGCGGATTATATCGGACTACGGATTCAAAACGGAAACAGATAAAAAATATCGGGTGATACATGTAAAGACACATGATTTTATTTCTACCATGCAAACAATATGAGCATAATTTTTTATCCCAGCGCATAATATAAAGTTAGCAGCTGCTGTCAAAGATTCAAAGAGAAATCTGTGTCGACAGTCGTAGTTGTAGATGTTCAAGTTCAGTTTCGTCAGTTAGGATTTTCTTCAGTTAGTGAAATAAGTGAGACGCGACTTGGTCTTAGTTTGTTAGTGTAGCTCGTTGCGAGTCTCTTGTTCATTATTTTCTACCTGGTGTCTTGCGTGAGTTTTAGCTAGAGTTGAAACTAAGTCGCTATTAGCTACTCCCTCCGTTCGGAATTACTCGTTCAAAAAATAAATGTATCTAGTATTTTAGTTGTAGATACATCCATTTTTATGACAAGTAATTCTAAACTGAGGGAGTAGTTGGATAAGACTGTACGTGCATGGAAGCAAAGTAACCAGAAGTACGGAACCAGAGATGATCGCTCTAGTCCTATACGTGCGTGCAAGTAAGCGCGTTGGCCCCGGCCGGTGCACATGCAGACCGTCGTCTCGACGTGAATCCCGTTGGCGCACTTGATTTTCCCATCGCCGTGTACGGCGTCGATCACGGCAGTGTACTCTGCTACCATGACTAGTAGGAGTACTTACAAGCCCAGTGTAAGGAGAGCCACGTAACATTAGCTGCATGGCCTCGTGGTTGTGGGTGCGTACCATTGATGCCCTAAAATCATGGAGCATTCAAACAAAATGCTCACCTCCATTAGCGGGACCGTCGCCGACATCTTTGCCCATCGTGTAGGACAGCCGACTTACCGGACAGATGCGGCCTGCCCCTGGGTTGGCGGCGCTGGAGAAAACGACGTGTGACAACCACGGCTGACGGCTAACGGGTGATGGCTGTGATTGTGATCGTATACTAGAGTACTATTAGGCTCGTTGTAATGGGGAGTATCATATACTAGTATCTCTACTCTTAATGGAGCAGTTGATGAATAGTCTTCACGATTTATTTTCGTTGGTTTTTTTCGTATGGTTTTTTTTCGTCCTTCCCCTAGCACCCCTCCACGCTGGTTTTCTCCCGCACGTTTGCTGGTTTTTTCTTTTTCCTCGATCTAATCTGGTGGAGGGGTCTCCTCACGAACGTCAAGGCCTCACGCCTAACGTTTCCTCTTTCCTATTTAGGTTTAGGGTCATATATTGTATTTATATCGAAATCACTAATTAAGGAGTACTCGTTGCAAAGAACACTCCATTTTCCCAGGTCGCGACAAGTGGCGCACATGCAGCGCGCCACTTGTCGCAACCTGGGAGTTTTCCTTTTTTTTATAGATCCGTTTATTCAAAACGTTTTATCTCTTAAACCGTGCGTCCAAATCTCGAACCGTTTTCACCATTGGATTCCTCGCGTCGAGATCTTCAAAACTAGATCCCATGTTGATAGGTTTTGACGAACTTTTTTTTCACGAAAAAAACGGACGAAAAAACCGGGCGAAAAAACGGAACCGGGAGCACGGTTTTTTTCCCTTTCCGAGAGAGGCACGCCTGTGCCTCTCACGAAATCACAACTGTGCCTCTCGTGGAAGCAAAACCGTGACTCCAGTGGAAGAAAAAAAACAGAAAACGATTTTTTTCGTTTCCGAGAGGCACGGCCATGACTCTCGCGAAAGAAAAAAAAAACAGAAAACGCGTATTTTTTTCTCTTTCCGAGAGGCACGGCCATGGCTTTCGCGTAAGCACAACCGTGCCTCTCGCGGAAGCAAAACCGTGATTTTCACGAAAAAAAATAAAAAATGCGTTTTTTTCGTTTCCGAGAGGCACGGCCGTGACTCTCGCGAAAGCACAACCGTGCCTCTCACGGAAGAAAAACCATGACTCTCGCGAAAGGAAAAAAACAGAAAACGCGTTTTTTTCGTTTCCGAAAGACACGGCCGTGACTCTCGCTAAAGCACAACTGTGCCTCTCGCGGAAGAAAAACCGTGACTTTCGTGAAAGGAAAAAAACGTGTTTTTTTGCGCAAAAAAACTTTTCGGATTTTTTTTATCGAAAAGCTAAGAAAGACCGGGGGAAAACGAAAACGTCGAAAACCCCGAAAAAAACCCGTTTAAAAAGCCGAAAACGCGTGCGGAAAAATGAAAAAAACAAAATCCGAAGGAAGCGTCCAGAGCGCGACACGTGGCGAATGGCTGAGAGCGCGCCGAGTGACGCTGATCGTTGCGAGGCTCCCGAAGGATCGCTCGTTAACTAGTTGCTCCCTATTTATATGCGGCGATCATAATTACTAGTTAATTAGTGCCCGACTAATTTCTTATTTGGGCTTGTCAATTGGGCTATATTTATCGGATAATCTTATTTAGTAACCTCGGTTTATCCGTAAAAACACTGGATAATCCACATCCGCTTCCCTATCCATTGGATAATTTTCGTTCTGAACCCGCATCCGCATCCGCTTTTAAGGTGAGCATTTCAAGGTGGCCGTCGGATAGTATAAATATTGATCCGTCCTCTCTGCACGTCAGCTACTCGTTACATGCAACTTGATGCATTGTGCATACTATAGATATGTAGACATGTAGTCCGCAGTACATAGATACATGTGAGATTCTTGGCTGTGCCTAGAAACAACTCTGTGCTTTCTCTCATTTCTCGTACGTGCACCAACTTAAGTCGATCTTCAAAAAAAGAAATTGTGGATATTCACAATATATTGTCCGCACGAAACTATCTTGAAAATGTAAGGTTTCGGGAGACATTCGAGTAATTAATCAAGGTGGTGTTCTTCTCCATGGAGATCCAAGACTGGCAGAAAGTCCACGCGATGAATCGGTCAAGATAAGTAGCACTGCTCTCTTAGCATGTCAACTTTGTAACATGCACGGCCCAGATCTCAAAATGCAACGCGATGAATCGGTCAAGATAAGCAGCACTTTTCCCTCGTCGATCTCTGCACATATGTCAACTTGTAACAGATCTTAACATGCAACTTGATTCATTTTACAAAGATTAGTTAGATATGTAGTCCTAGTAGTAGTACTACATGCTAGCTAGCTATAAGCCTACAATTAGGATCTCGGGCTATGCCTATAAATAACATTGCCTTGTCCTATTTCATACGCACATCTGTGTAAGTCGATCTTCACATTTTTGTTCCTCTTCTTTTCCAACTAATGGCTTCCGCAGGTTCAGTTGGCCTCGCTCTCATGGCGGCCGTCCTCGCCATGCTGGTTCTACCTTCATCTGGCCACTGTCTGTCCCCGTCCCCGGGGCCGGCACAGGCGCCACCACTGCCCGCACCGTCACCACCATCAGCGCCGGCGCCGGCTCCGGCGCCATGGGACCCACCATGCTCTGAGTCCCGGCGCCACCACTGCTACTCGGTTACGTATCCGGCGTGCTATTCGGCGTGCAGAGCCTCCAGCAAATGCACCGAATGTGAACAGTATGTTGCTCTCTGCGGCAAGTGCAAGGCCGCCGAGAAAGACAAGTGCACGGCCAACTGCCCCGGCGGCGGCTGTGACTGCGACGGCGCCGCCCAGAGTGCATGCGGCAACGACTGTGACGCCCAAGCTTGCAACCGGTGCGCGTATGGGAAAGACAAGCAATGCCACATGGGATGCTGGGGCGAGTGCAGCAAGTGCTAATTTGCGCCGTAGACGGTAGCCTCGGTTGTATATGCATGGCTAAGCTAGGCATATATTGTATGCTCAGTTCTCGGTTGTGTATGCATGCATGAGACGCTTTAGTTAGCACGTACTAGTACTAGTAATATGTACGGAACTCGTTGATTATCATGGACTATAGTACTTTGAGGAAATAAAGATTCTACCATGCACGGGATTTGCATCTATCTATTTATATATAAATTGTATTTGACGGGTTAACCACAAAAAAGAGAAATAGATTAAAATTTCCACAATAATTAGAAAGATCTAACCATCTATTTGGTGGATTAACGATTAATAGCCATTCGATTTAAGTTGTTAAAATTACCCACCATTGCCATTACTTACATGGAAATTGGCTTTGGGTTTAAAAAAACTTCACCTATCCCGTCTAAAATCTCAATCTCTCCTCCCCTCTTGCCCCGCATGCAAGGAATTATAGGTAAAAAAAAAAGATAGCCATAACCGTAAGATCCAGAGTAAATCTTTAATTCTCTCGTATAAGTAAAAAAAATGTTTCATGGGCTTGGAAAACATGCACGTGGGGGCTGCCCTACGACTTTCTACTATACGCACCGCCGCCGCCGCCGCCATCGTTGTGATGTGAAGATCTCACGCAGCTCCCGCTCCATAGGTTATAGAAGGTCGCCTGGCAAGGTAGCAGGCACAATAGAAGGAACAAAAGCGAAATAGATTAAAATTCCCACAATAATTAGAACATGCAGAGAACTTTGTTAGGGATTAATTAATTAGGTTAACTGAATGTTAATTGATGCTATGTCGGTGGTCATGTTTTGGCAACAGCCTCCTTTATAACTGCCTTGTAATGAGGGTATCAATACCCTAGTCATCAATCAATGAAACAACTGCTCAATCATTTGCTTTCTCTTCCAAACAGGTTATCAGCATGCTCGTAACCGAGAGTGGTTTGGTCGCACAGAATGAGAAGAAAGCAATGACTATTCTCCCGCATGTAGAGGCAAAACGGCCCGCGTGCGACCCCGCCCGACGGAGTCCAAAGGTGCGTATCCATGGCACACCACAGAACGCCCGATGGCCCTCAACGCTGTTGTTGTGGTCGGTGAGGTCGCCCTCACACGATGCGCTCGTGCCCGTGCTACCCGGTGGCGTTGAGCGACAGCGGCCCTCCGGTGCGGCACCGAAGCCAATTGTTGGCCAAACCTCCATGAAGGCCGCAACGCCCTCAACCGTGCGGCGCTCAGCGCTGTTACCTGTTAGGTGTTGGGAAACCGGGTCACCCGGGAGGGTGGCAGCGGCCGCGTGCTAAACGACGGGCTAGCCCCTCTCGTTCCCCTCGTTACGTTAGGTGGGTACTTATCCCTTGACCCCCTTCTTCCTATATAAAGTATCGAGGAGCCATCATCGTAACACCTGATAATTGATTAATAAAGCTGGTCTCCTTCATATCTCTCCGTGTCATTTACTTTCGCGTGTTCGACTACTTCGTCTACGACGCTCGCTTCCGCTCCGCAACCTTGGACCGGACTCGCCGGCAGGAGTTGCGGAACACGTTATCAGCACGCTTTGCTCCACCAACTCTCCGTCAAGCCTGCGTCACGCAGGCTTTCGTCGATCCCGCGGAGGTATAAGATCCGATCCCCACTCTTTGCAAAAATGGATTTATCTCGTTCCCGCGATTCCGTTTTTGCGATTAGATTATTTTTTCGGATTTGATCTACCTATGATGTGGATTTTCCTCCCAAGAACCGAGCGGACGAACACGTCGCCGACCAATGTCGATGTTCTTGGACTAAGAGGAACTTGTTGACTGCACTATAGGGAGTCGGTACAGACCGCGATCCAGATGATCGCGGCACCGCCGCAACAGCACCAGATGTGCCATGCATCGTCGTTTTTCCGGATGAACGCGACGAAGATACACATCCCAAGGCCAGCGTCCAGATGACGCCGTGCTGTCCACGATCCCGAGGGTCGCGTACGCCGCACCGCGTCCTGCTGACGCCGCCGAGCCCTGCTGGCCGGAGCCCCGCTGGCCTCGCCGTGGCCGCGCCCTGGCCGCGCCGTCACCGTGGCCGCGCCGTCGCCGTGGCCGCATCATGGTCGTGCCGCGCGCCTGCTGGCCGCGCCACGCCGCCCCGGCTCGCTGGCCGCGCCGTGGCCGCGCGCTCCACTGGTCACGCCGCGCCGCCTGGCCGCGCCGCGCCACCCGGCCGCGCCGCCCCCCGTGGCCGCGCCGCGCCCCTGGCCATCGCCTCGCCTGGCCCTGCTCGATGCAGGTCGTCGCCCCGCGAGCGCGCCTGCCAGCCCCGGCCGCGTCCGGCACCGCTCGGGCGAGCCGCCGCCCCCGCTCGGGCGCTAGGGAAACCCTAGCGTCCCAGCGGGCAGGAGGACAGCGCTGCGCATGGGCCGGCCCACTGGCTGTTGGGCCGGGTGGGCCGCGACCGTGGGTTCCTCCATAAAAAAAAGGAGCGCGCCGGCTGCAGTGTGTGATTTTTGCAGTTTAGCCCCCATAGTTTCCAGATTTTACGCAAGTTTTATTCATGCTGTAATATTTTACGTAGAAGCCCCTGGAATTGTCTGTTTTCACTGAAAACATGTATTTGGGCTTAAAAATGCCTCGGGAATCCAATTTTTGGGCTAGTTTTCACATACTAGATGCGCTTAACATGCTATCTTTTGTAACATGATATTATTGTATGATTTTACTGCTGTAGATTAATTGATTCACACTCTTAATCATTTAGTAAGTCATATAATAGCATGTTTTAAATATTGGAACGTCTTTTTATTGAATAAGTTTATCAACATCGCTTTGTGCAAAAGATTACCTGCTGTAATCTCATGATTTTTGCATAGATCGCAGATGGCCGGAATTGTCCACAAGGAGTTTGTTGAGTTGGCCCAGACAGGGCCGAACTACCTGTCATGGTCCTCGGACTGCGAGATCTATCTCCAGGGCAGAATCCTCCTGAGGGCGATAGGTAAGGGGGCCCAGCTGGCCGCCACTGATCCCAAGTTCAAAACTGAGAATGCGCAGACTCTGCATATTCTCCGTCATCACCTGTCACCTACTCTAAAAGATGAGTATATGGATGAGCGCAGTGCTTCTGGCCTTTGGACCGCTCTTAAGCAGCAGTTTGAGCGGCTGAAGTACACTGTGAAGCCACGTGCAGAGGCAGAGTGGATCTGTCTGAGGTTTGCGGACTTCAAGACGGTTGGGGAGTACGATTCGGCTATGCACCGGATTTGTAGGACTCTTCGGTTGTGTGGTACAGAGATTACCGACTCCCAGAAAGATTGAGAAAACACTATCCACTTTCCACCCCGACGCGGTCCAGTCCTCACGGAACTACCGCCAGGGGAACTACACGAGGTATTCAGAGTTGATTGACGTCCTCCAGGTGGTGGAGGCGCAGGATGAGGTTCTTAAAAAGAACTTTGTCGCGCAACCACTTGGGGGGAGTTCTCGCCAGGAGGTGAACGCTCTCAAAGTCCGCAAGCCTCAACAGAAGAAGAGAGGCCGCAAGGGCAAGGAGAAGGGCCCTCACCCTCCTGCCCCGGCTAAGCAGAACAAGCCGGGCAAGGGAGGGCAGAGGCCTCAGGACTGCTTCCGTTGTGGCTCGGTGGAGCATTTCTCCCGCCAGTGTCGCGCACCACAAGAGGTCGTTGATGCATATAAGGCTCGGAAGGCGCATGAGACGCACCTCGCCTTGGTTCAGGAGGGAGCACCATCGGCGCCCAAGGCGGCACCCGTGATGATCGCTACTCCCCCTGCTGCACCCATAGAGGCCACTGATGAAGCTATGTACCTAGGGTAGGGTCATGGACCTGTCCAAACTACCCTACCCAAGGATATCTCTTGAATAAACCACCTGTCAATCGACTCGGAAGTGTTCCACCCGACTGACTCGAAGACACTCGACCATGAAGCCAACCACTCGACCATGAAGCCAACCACTCGACCATGAAACCAACCACTCGATAGCCAGGAGATCTAAAGTCACTCTGCACGCTAATGTTCGGTCCTTAAGTAGCTTTTATGGTCATCACAGCACTTTATGTATAGTGTTACCAGTAACGCCCAACCTTAATGTATCTTAAACCCTGCATAATTGAGGGTCGGAGGGGTCTGGCGGACTCTATATAAGCCACCCCCTCCTCAGTGTAAAGGGTTCGCACCCCTGTAACTCATACGCATATAATCCAGTCGACCGCCTCCGGGCTCCGAGACGTAGGACTGTTACTTCCTCCGAGAAGGGCCTGAACTCGTAAATCTCTTGCGTATACAACTACTCCATAGCTAGGATCTTGCCTCTCCATTAGTACCCCCCTACACTACTGTCAGACTTAGAACCACGACAGTTGGCGCCCACCATGGGGCAAATGTCTTAGTGACTTATTTGAGAAGTTGTAATTTTTTCCGATCTCCTTCATCATGGTTTCAGGCGGAGTTTTGGTTGAGGGCCGCGAGATCCGTCTCGGCGCGCTCATGTTCGTCACCGACGACTCTGCTTGGCTTCAGGAGGCTCCCTCGACATCGACGCGCTCACAGTCCACGGAGCGACGCACTTTCACGCGTGCGTCCGCGGCGTCCTCCTGCGGCAGTCGTCGACCCAGTATCGGTCGGTTTCTGTGTCGTCCTCCCCCCTGTTTCCAGCCGGTGCAAGTGCTCCGGTCGGTCGAGGCTTTAGCGGTGGGTGAGACACGCGGTGGCTCGCCAATCGGCCACCCCCAAGTCGCGGCAATCGAACCCGATGAATCTCTCTACGGCCTGTTCGACCTGTCGACTGGCTCTGCAGAGACTGCATCTGAGTGCGACAGCAGTGATCCAGCGGCGGAGGTTCTGATGGTCGATGGACCGCGCGGTCCTCCCAGTTATCCCGGTGCCGACGGAGGCGACGGCGGAGGCGATCCGTCGCATGCGAATGAGGAGTATCTCCCCGAGCCCCTCACTTCGCTGCAGAGGGAAGAACTTCGCCGCCGGAACATGGATGCACTTCATACTCCTATCGTTGGAGAAACTCCCGAGGCTCGTGCCTTAAAGGACGCGTGCTTGGCCAACTTGGCTGAACGCACTCGACTGGGGAACCTTCAGCGGGCACTCGACGAGTGCGCGCGGAAACGGGTTCCAGATTCCAGTCGACGTCAACTCTTTCCACAACTGACTCAGGTATATCGAACCCCGATTCAGAATTTAGCGGCTGCGGCCCGTATAGCAGAGTCAATCCAGCCTTCTCAGTCATAGGCTGACAGAGGCTTGTTGCAGATCAAAGATTTACTCCGGGCAGCAGGAGATCAAAATTCAGCTGTATCACAGTCGCGGAATAGGATTCACAGCAGATCCGTAGCTGCAAATACAGTCCAGTCGGCTCACAGCCCCAGATCGCCCCCGAGGCGTGAAGGGTGTGGAGACCGGCACGATCAGTACAAGAACTGTGAGCAGTATGATCACCGAATCGATCGTGATGATCAATGTCGAGTGCTCACCCCTCCCCCAAGGGGTGGATCGTACGCACCTCGACAACAGGATGGTAGACGCCAGCACAGTGATGGGCGAAGGATTCCAGTCGACCCCAGGGAACCAGGCTTTGATGCGAGATCTATTATCGTTCATGAAGGAAATATGCCCTAGAGGCAATAATAAAGTTATTATTTATTTCCTTATATCATGATAAATGTTTATTAGTCATGCTAGAATTGTATTAACCGGAAACATAATACATGTGTGAATACATAGACCAACATAACGTCACTAGTATGCCTCTACTTGACTAGCTCATTAATCAAAGATGGTTATGTTTCCTAACCATAGACATGTGTTGTCATTTGATTAACGGGATCACATCATTAGGAGAATGATGTGATTGACTTGACCCATTCCGTTAGCTTAGCACTTGATCATTTAGTATGTTGCTGTTGCTTTCTTCATGACTTATACATGTTCCTGTAACTATGAGATTATGCAACTCCCGTTTACCGGAGGAACACTTTGGGTGCTACCAAATGTCACAACGTAACTGGGTGATTATAAAGGAGTACTACAGGTGTCTCCAAAGGTACATGTTGGGTTGGCGTATTTTGAGATTAGATTTTGTCACTCTGATTGTCGGAGAGGTATCTCTAGGCCCTCTCGATAATGCACATCACTATAAGCCTTGCAAGCAATGTAGCTAATGAGTTAGTTACAGAATGATGCATTACGGAACGAGTAAAGACACTTGCCGGTAACGAGATTGAACTAGGTATTGAGATACCGACGATCGAATCTCGGGCAAGTAACATACCGATGACAAAGGGAACAACGTACGTTGTTATGCGGTTTGACCGATAAAGATCTTCGTAGAATATGTAGGAGCCAATATGAGCATCCAGGTTCCGCTATTGGTTATTGAACGAGAATAGTTCTAGGTCATGTCTACATTGTTCTTGAACCCGTAGGGTCCGCACGCTTAAGGTTTCGATGACAGTTATATTATGAGTTTACATGTTTTGATGTACCGAAGGAGTTCGGAGTCCCGGATGAGATCAGGGACATGACGAGGAGTCTCGAAATGGTCGAGACGTAAAGATTCATATATTGGATGATATGGTTAGGCCAAGGGATCAAGACCATGAGGCTTTAGGTCGGTGCAAAAGGAGTTTTGCGGAGGCCAGGGGGCCAAACGCCAGAGACCCTGGCGTCTGGCCCTGGGCCAGACGCCGAGGCCCATGGCATCTGGGCCAGACGCCAAGGATTGTGGCGTTTGGTCCTGGAGTCCGAGTGGGACTCTTGCCTTTCGGGCAAAATCGACTTTGAGGAGGCTTTTGCTCCAAGTTTCGACCCCGGGGCTCAACATATAAATAGAGGGGCAGGGCTAGCACCAAAGACACAACAATTGATCCCTTGGATCTCTTAGCCGTGTGCGGTTCCCCCCTCCACTATAGTCCACCTCGATAATATCGTAGCGGTGCTTAGGCGAAGCCCTGCGACGGTAGAACATCAAGATCGTCACCACGCCGTCGTGCTGACGGAACTCTCCCTCGACACTCGGCTGGATCGGAGTTCGAGGGACGTCATCAAGCTGAACGTGTGCTAGAACTCGGAGGTGCCGTAGTTTCGGTGCTTGATCGGTCGGGCCGTGAAGACGTACGACTACATCAACCGCGTTGTGCTAACGCTTCCGCTTACGGTCTACAAGGGTATGTAGACAACACTCTCCCCTCTTGTTGCTATACGTCACCATGATCTTGCGTGTGCGTAGGAATTTTTTGAAATTACTACGTTTCCCAACAGTGGCATCCGAGCCTAGGTTTTATGCGTTGATGTTATATGCACGAGTAGAACACAAGTGAGTTGTGGGCGATACAAGTCATACTGCTTACCAGCATGTCATACTTTGGTTCAACGGTATTGTTGGATGAAGTGGCCCAGACGGACATTACGCGTACGCTTACGCGAGACTGGTTTTACCGCCGTGCTTTGCACACAGGTGACTAGCGGGTGTCTGTTTCTCCAACTTTAGTTGAACCGAGTGTGGCTACGCCCGGTCCTTGCGAAGGTTAAAACAGCACTAACTTGACAAACTATCGTTGTGGTTTTGATGCGTAGGTAAGAACGGTTCTTGCTCAGCCCGTAGCAGCCACGTAAAACTTGCAACAACAAAGTAGAGGACGTCTAACTTGTTTTTGCAGGGCATGTTGTGATGTGATATGGTCAAGACGTGATGAGATATAAGTTGTTGTATGAGATGATCATGTTTTGTTGAAGTTATCGGCAACTGGCAAAAGCCCTATGGTTGTCTCTTTGTTGCATAAGATGCAAGTGCCAAATAATCGCTTTACTTTATCGCTATGCGATAGCAATAGTTGCAAGAGCAATAGTTGGCGAGACGACCATGTAACGACACATTGATATAGATCAAGATGATGAAGATCATGGTGTCGTGCCGGTAACGATAGAGATCATGACAGTACTTTGGAGATGGAGATCAAAAGCGCAAGATGATCATGGCCATATCATGTCACATATTTTGATTGCATATGATGTTTATCTGTTATACATCTTATTTTGTTTTGTTTGACGGTAGCATTATAAGATGATCTCTCACTAATTATCAAGAAGTGTTCTCCCTGAGTATGCACCGTTGCAAAAGTTCTTCGTGCTGAGACACCACGTGATGATCGGGTGTGATAGGCTCTACGTTCAAATACAACAGGTGCAAAACAGTTGCACACGCGGAATAATCAGGTTAAACTTGACGAGCCTAGCATATACAGATATAGCCTCGAAACACGGAGACCAAAAGGTCGAACATGAATCATATAGTAGATATGATCAACATAGTGATGTTCACCATTGAAACTACTCCATCTCACGTGATGATCGGACATGGTTTAGTTGATTTGGATCACGTGATCACTTAGATGACTAGAGAGATGTCTGTCTAAGTGGGAGTTCTTAAGTAATATGATTAATTGAACTTGAATTTATCATGAACTTAGTCCTGGTAGTATTTTGCAAATTGTGTTATAGATCAATAGCTCGCGTTGTTGCTTCCCTATGTTTTTATATGTGTTCCTAGAGAAAACTATGTTGAAAAATGTTAGTAAGCAATGATGCGGATTGGATCCGTGATCTGAGGTTTATCCTCATTGCTGCACAGAAGAATTATGTCCTTAATGCACCGCTAGGTGACAGACCTATTGCAGGAGCAGATGTAGACGTTATGAACGTTTGGCTAGCTCAATATGATGACTACTTGATAGTTTTATGCACCATGCTTTATGGCTTAGAATCGGGACTTCAAAAACGTTTTGAACGTCATGGACCATATGAGATGTTCCAGGAGTTGAAGTTAATATTTCAAGCAAATACCCAAGCTGAGAGATATGAAGTCTCCAACAAGTTCTATAGCTAAAAGATGGAGGAGAATCGCTCAACTAGTGAGCATGTGCTCAGATTGTCTGGGTACTACAATCGCTTGAATCAAGTGGGAGTTAATCTTCCAGATAAGATAGTGATTGACAGAATTCTCTAGTCACCACCACCAAGTTAGTAGAACTTCGTGATGAACTATAATATGCAAGGGATGATGAAAACAATTCCCAAGCTCTTCGCGATGCAAAAAATCGGCGAAGGTAGAAATCAAAGAAAAACATCAAAGTGTTGATGGTGGACAAGATCACTAGTTTCAAGAAAAAGGGCAAAGGGAAGAAGGGGAAACTTCAAGAAGAACAGCAAGCAAGTTGCTGCTCAAGTGAAGAAGCCCAAGTCTAGACCTAAGCCTAAGACTAAGTGATTCTACTGCAAAGGGACTAGTCACTGGAAGTGGAACTACCCAAGCATTTGGCGGATAAGAAGGATGGCAAAAGTGAACAAAGGTATATTGGATATACATGTTATTGATGTGTACCTTACTAGTGTTTATAGTAACCCCTGAGTATTTGATACTTGTTCGGTTGCTAAGATTAGTAACTCGAAACAGGAGTTACAGAATAAACAGAAACTAGTTGAGGGTGAAGTGACGATGTGTGTTGGAAATGGTTCCAAGATTGATATGATCATCATCGCACACTCCCTATACCTTCGGGATTAGTGTTAAACCTAAATAAATGTTATTTGGCATTTGCGTTGAACATGAATATGATTTGATCATGTTTATTGCAATACGATTATTCATTTAAGTAAGAGAATAAATTGTTGTTCTGTTTACATGAATAAAACCTTATATGGTTACACACCCAATGAAAATGGTTCGTTGGATCTCGATCGTAGTGATACACATATTCATAATATTGAAACCAAAAGATGCAAAGTTAATAATGATAGTGCAACTTATTTGTGGCACTGCGGTTTAGGTCATATTGGTGTAAAGCGCATGAAAAAACTCCATGCTGATGGGATTTTGAAATCACTTGATTATGAATCACTTGATGCTTGCGAACCATGCCTTATGGGCAAGATGACTAAAGACTCCGTTCTCCGGAACAATAGAGCTAGCAACTGACTTATTGGAAATAATACATACTGATGTATGCGATCCGATGAGTGTTGAGGCTCGCGGCAAGTATCATTATTTTCTGACCTTCACAGATGATTTGAGCAGATATGAGTATATCTACTTAATGAAGCACAAGTCTGAAACATTTGAAAAGTTCAAAGAATTTCAGAGTGAAGTGGAGAATCATCATAACAAGAAAATGAAGTTTCTATGATTTGATCACGGAGACAAATATTTGAGTTACGAGTTTGGTCTTCAATTAAAACAATGTGGAATAGTTTCACAAACTCATGCCACCTGGAACACCACAACGTTATGGTGTGTCCGAACGTCATAACCGTACTTTATTGGATATAGTGCAATCTATGATATCTCTTATCGGTTTACCACTATCGTTTTGGGATTATGCATTAGAGACAGTTGCATTCACTTTAAATAGGGCACCATCGAAATCCGTTGAGACAACGCCTTATGAACTGTGGTTTGGCAAGAAACCAAAGTTGTCGTTTCTTAAAGTTTGGGGCTACGATGCTTATGTGAAAAAGTTTCAACCTGATAAGCTCGAACCTAAATCGGAGAAGTGCGTCTTCATAGAATACCTAAAGGAAATTGTTGGGTACACCTTCTATCACAGATCCGAGGGTAAAATCTTTGTTGCTAAGAATGGATCCTTTCTAGAGAAGGAGTTTCTCTCGAAAGAAGTGAGTGGGAGGAAAGTAGAACTTGATGAGGTAATTGTACCTTCTCCCTTATTGGAAAGTAGTTCATCACAGAAATCAGTTCCAGTGATTCCTACACCAATTAGTGAGGAAGCTAATGATGATGATCATGAAACTTCAGATAAAGTTACTACAAAACCTCGTAGGTCTTCCAGAGTAAGATCCGCACCAGAGTGGTACGGTAATCCTGTTCTGGAAGTCATGTTACTAGACCATGATAAACTTACGAACTATGAGGAAGCGATGATGAGCCCAGATTCCGCGAAATGGCTTGAGGCCATAAAATCTGAGATATGATCCATGTATGAGAACAAAGTATGGACTTTGATTGACTTGCTCGATGATCAGCAAGCCATGTTAAATAAATGGATCTTCAAGAGGAAGACGGACACTGATAGTAGTGTTACTATCTACTAAGCTCGACTTATTGCGAAAGGTTTTCGACAAGTTCAAGGTATTGAATACGATGAGATTTTCTCACTCGTATCGAAGCTTAAGTCTGTCCGAATCATGTTAGCAATTGCCACATTTTATGAAATCTGGCAAATGGATGTCAAAACTGCATTCTTTAATGGATTTATTAAAGAAGAGTTGTATATGATGCAACCAGAAGGTTTTGTCAATCCTAAAGGTGCTAACAAAATGTGCAAGCTCCAGTGATCCATCAATGGACTGGTGCAAGCATCTCGGAGTTGGAATATACGCTTTGATGAGTTGATCAAAGCATATGGTTTGATACGGACTTTTGGAAAGACCTGTATTTACAAGAAAGTGAGTGGGAGCAC
This sequence comes from Triticum aestivum, assembly GCF_018294505.1. Classification (NCBI taxonomy): domain Eukaryota; kingdom Viridiplantae; phylum Streptophyta; class Magnoliopsida; order Poales; family Poaceae; genus Triticum; species Triticum aestivum. The sequence goes on along the minus strand of NC_057803.1, from coordinate 714,575,093 downwards.
TACACATTTATGATAAGTATATGTGAATGACATATTATTAATTGGAAATGATGTAGAATTTTCTGGAAAGCATAAAGGAGTGTTTGAAAGAATTTTTTCAAAGAAAGACCTCGGTGAAGCTGCTTACACATTGAGCATCAAGATCTATATAGATAGATCAAGACGCTTGATAAGTTTTTCAATGAGTACATACCTTGATAAATTTTTTGAAGCAGTTCAAAATGGAACAGTCAAAGAAAGAGTTCTTGCCTATGTTGCAAGGTGTGAAGTTGAGTAAGACTCAAAACCCGACTATGGCAGAAAATAGAAAGAGAATGAAAAGTCATTCCCTATGCCTCAGTCATAGGTTCTATAAAGTATGCTATGCTATGAACCAGACCTATTGTATACCTTGCTTTGTGTTTGGCAAAGGAATACAATTTTGATCTAAGAGTAGATCACTGGACAGCAGTCAAGAATATCCTTAGTGAGGACTAAGGAGATGTTTCTCGATTATGGAGGTGATAAAAGAGCTCATCATAAAAGTTACATCGGTGTAAACTTCTACACCGATCCAGATGATTCTAAGTCTCAATCTGGATACATATTGAAAGTGGAAGCAATTAGCTAGAGTAGCTCTGTTGAAAGCATTGTAGACATAGAATATTTGCAAAATACATACGACTCTGTAATATGACAGACCCATTGACTAAACTTCTCTCATGAGCAAAACATGATCATACCTTAGTACTCTTTGGGTCTTAATCACATAGCGATGTGAACTAGATTATTGACTCTAGTAAACCCTATGGGTGTTGATCACATGACGATGTGAACTATGGGTATTAATCACATACAGATGTGAATATTGGTGTTAAATCACATGGCGATGTGAACTAGATTATTGACTCTAGTGCAAGTGGGAGACTGAAGGAAATATGCCCTAGAGGCAATAATAAAGTTATTATTTATTTCCTTATATCATGATAAATGTTTATTATTCATGCTAGAATTGTATTAACCGGAAACATAATACATGTGTGAATACATAGACCAACATAACGTCACTAGTATGCCTCTACTTGACTAGCTCATTAATCAAAGATGGTTATGTTTCCTAACCATAGACATGTGTTGTCATTTGATTAACGGGATCACATCATTAGGAGAATGATGTGATTGACTAGACCCATTCCGTTAGCCTAGCACTTGATCGTTTAGTATGTTGCTGTTGCTTTCTTCATGACTTATACATGTTCCTGTAACTATGAGATTATGCAACTCCCGTTTACCGGAGGAACACTTTGGGTGCTACCAAACGTCACAACGTAACTGGGTGATTATAAAGGAGTACTACAGGTGTCTCCAAAGGTACATGTTGGGTTGGCGTATTTTGAGATTAGGTTTTGTCACTCCGATTGTCGGAGAGGTATCTCTAGGCCCTCTCGGTAATGCACATCACTATAAGCCTTGCAAGCAATGTAGCTAATGAGTTAGTTACGGAATGATGCATTACAGAACGAGTAAAGAGACTTGCTGGTAACGAGATTGAACTAGGTATTGAGATACCGACGATCGAATCTCGGGCAAGTAACATACCGATGACAAAGGGAACAACGTATGTTGTTATGCGGTTTGACCGATAAAGATCTTCGTAGAATATGTAGGAGCCAATATGAGCATCCAGGTTCCGCTATTGGTTATTGACCGATAATAGTTCTAGGTCATGTCTACATTGTTCTCGAAACCGTAGGGTCCGCACGCTTAAGGTTTCGATGACAGTTATATTATGAGTTTACATGTTTTGATGTACCGAAGGAGTTCGGAGTCCCGGATGAGATCAGGGACATGACGAGGAGTCTCGAAATGGTCGAGACGTAAAGATTCATATATTGGATGATACGGTTAGGCCAAGGGATCAAGCCCATGAGGCTTTAGGTCGGTGCAAAAGGAGTTTTGCGGAGGCCAGGGGGCCAAACGCCGGAGACCCTGGCGTCTGGCCCTGGGCCAGACGCCGAAGCCCATGGCGTCTGGGCCAAACGCCAAGGATTGTGGCGTTTGGTCCTGGAGTCCGAGTGGGACTCTTGCCTTTCGGGCAAAACCGACTTTGAGGAGGCTTTTGCTCCAAGTTTCGACCCCGGGGCTCAACATATAAATAGAGGGGCAGGGCTAGCACCAAAGACACAACAATTGATCCCTTGGATCTCTTAGCCGTGTGCGGTGCCCCCCTCCACTATAGTCCACCTCGATAATATCGTAGCGGTGCTTAGGCGAAGCCCTGCGACGGTAGAACATCAAGATCGTCACCACGCCGTCGTGCTGACGGAACTCTCCCTCGACACTCGGCTGGATCGGAGTTCGAGGGACGTCATCGAGCTGAACGTGTGCTAGAACTCGGAGGTGCCGTAGTTTCGGTTCTTGATCGGTCGGGCCGTGAAGACGTATGACTACATCAACCGCCTTGTGCTAACGCTTCCGCTTACGGTCTACAAGGGTATGTAGACAACACTCTCCCCTCTCGTCGCTATACGTCACCATGATCTTGCGTGTGCGTAGGAAAATTTTGAAATTACTACGTTTCCCAACAGTTCAAGGTCCGGTCGATAGGAACAGAGCTCACCGAGAGGGTCACGACAGAGATGTACCCACCAGTAGCAGAGTGCATGTCTTAGGACCAGAGTGTTTTAGCAGAGCCATCAGGGCCGCGGCGATTCCTCCCAACTTCAGGTTGGCGACTGGAGTCAGTAATTTCACCGGTGAGTCCAAGCCTGATACTTGGCATGAAGACTACCGAGTGGCTGTTCAGATCGGCGGCGGAAATGATGAGGTGGCCATGAAACATATACCTCTTATGTTGGAGGGCTCGGCCAGAGCATGGCTAAATTAGTTGGCACCCAGCAGTATTTACACTTGGGAAGATCTTTCCCGATTGTTTGTCGGAATGTTTGAAGGAACTTGCTAGCGACCAGCAGGACTGAAGGAGCTGCAAACTTGTGTACATAAGTCGAATGAGACTTTGAGAGATTACATCCAGAGATGAATCACATTGCATCACACGGTAGAGAATGTATCTGATCACCAGGCAGTCTGTGCCTTCAAGGAAGGCGTTAAGTACAGAGAGATAAACCTGAAATTCCGTCGAACTGGAGACATGTCTCTGAGTCGAATGATGGAGATAGCCACCAAGTATGCCAATGGTGAAGAAGAAGATCGGCTCCGGAGTGGGAAGCACAAGTCAGTCGCCCACGAAACCGGAGGAGGGAACTCCAGTTGGAAGCAGATGCGGAAAGCCGAGCCAGCTGCTCCTGGAGAAGCCTTGGCCGTGACTCAAGGAAAGTTTAAGGGGAAGCCCAAAGTCCTTGGAACCCTAAGAAGGTAAAAGACAAGGAGGGAAATGACGTGGTGGATTTGCTATGCCACATCCACACAAAGAAAGATGAAGAGGGTAACTTCATTTACCCGAAACATACCACTCGACAGTGTCGGCTCTTGATCCAGCAATTCCAGGGAAACAACCCAAAGATAAGGAAAAGGAGTTGGACAAAGTTGAGGACAAAGAGGATAGTAATGATGGATATCCCCAGGTTAATTCCATCCTGATGATTTTTGCTGACGTTGAAAGCAAAAGTCGATTGAAAGTTATCAACCGAGAAGTGAATATGGTGGCTCCGGAGACACCCAATTATCTGAAATGGTCTCAGACTGCCATCACGTTCGACCAGTCTGATCACCCGACACACATAGCCACGCCTGGGAGGCAAGCTCTGGTGGTCGACCCAGTCGTCAAAGGCGCTTGACTGACTAAAGTGTTGATGGATGGTGGCAGTAGCTTGAATATATTGTACGCAGAGACACTGAAAGGGATGGGCATTCCGATGTCCAGACTCAATACCAGCAACATGAGTTTCTATGGAGTCATTTCTGGAAAGAAGGCTGCGTCACTCAGCCAGATTGCTCTTGATGTGGTTTTTGGTGATTCCAAAAATTTCTGCAAAGAAAAATTGACATTTGAAGTTGTGGATTTCCAGAGTGCCTATCACGCTATTTTGGGAAGGCCAGCTTATGCACGTTTTATTGGTCGACCATGTTACGTGTATCTCAAACTGAAGATGCGTGACCCCAAAGGTGTGATCACTGTTACTGGCAATTGGAAAAAGGCGGAAGAGTGCTTTCAGAAAGGCTCAAAGATCACCGATGCTCAGATGGTAGCAGAAGAGTGGTAGGAGCACCAGAAAAATGCAGATCCGAGTGATTTGTTGCGAGCTAACAAGCCCGCTACGGAATCAGCGTTTCAGTCGTCTGGTGAGACGAAACCGATTCACATTCACCCAACCGACCCCAATGCTGCTCCGACTAATATCTCTACAGCGCTCGACCCCAAATAGGAAGAAGCGCTCATCCAGTTCCTCCATGAGAACTGGGACATCTTCGCATGGAAACCTTCTGACATGTCGGGTGTTCCCAGGGGGCTGGCTGAGCACCGTCTACGAGTCGACTCAAAAGCGAAACCTGTCAAAGAACATCTGCGACGGTCTGCCGTCCAGAAAAGGAAGGCCATTGGCGAGGAGGTGGCTCGGCTCTTAGCAGCAGAGTTTATCCGAGAAATTTACCACTCCGAGTGGCTCGCCAATGTTGTCATGGTCCCCAAGAAGGACAAGTCACTTCGCATGTGCATTGAATTTAAACATATCAATCGGGCCTGCCCGAAAGATCATTTTTTTCTCCCTCGTATCGACCAAATAGTCGACTCGATTGCGGGATGTGAGCGATTGTCTTTCTTAGACGCCTATTCCGGGTACCATCAGATCCGTCTGTATGGACCCGATGAGATCAAAACAGCTTTCATCACCCCATTCGGGTGCTTCTGTTATGTCACCATGCCATTCGGCCTCAAGAATGCCGGAGCCACGTTCATGAGGATGATTCAGAAGTGTTTGCTCACTCAAATCAGTTGGAATGTGGAAGCGTACATGGATGATATTGTGGTCAAGTCACGGAAAGGTTCCGACCTGCTGATTGGCCTTGCTGAAACATTTGCCAACCTCAGGAGGTATGATATCAAGCGTAATGCATCAAAGTGCACATTCGGAGTTCCTGGCGGAAAATTACTCGGTTTTCTTGTTTCCGAACAAGGAATCGACGCAAATCCAGAGAAAGTGGGCACTATACTCCGAATGAAAAGACCTGTGCGTGTGCATGATGTTCAGAAGCTTACTGGTTGCTTGGCCGCTTTAAGTCGATTCATCTCTCGTCTCAGTGAAAAGGCATTGCCTCTTTACCGACTGATGAAGAAGTCAGACAAGTTCGAGTGGACTCCTGATGCTGATGCAGCATTTGCAGAGCTAAAAGCCCTGCTTTCCACCCAGCCGGTGCTTGCTGCCCCGATCAGCAAAGATCCTTTGCTGCTTTACATTGCAGCCACAGGACAAGTCGTCAGTACAGTTCTTACGGTCGAGCGGGAAGAAGAGGGAAAAGCCTTTAAAGTTCAGCGCCCAGTATATTATATTTCTGAAGTTCTGACCCCATCAAAGCAAAGATACCCTCATTATCAAAAGCTTGTATATGGGATTTATATGACCACGAAGAAAGTTGCTCATTACTTCTCTGACCATACCATTACAGTCGTCAGCAATGCCCCATTGTCAGAGATTCTGCACAACAAAGATGCAACTGGTCGAGTGGCAAAATGGGCGATTGAACTCCTTCCCCTGGATATCAGATTTGAGGCAAAGAAAGATATCAAGTCCCAAGCAATAGCAGATCTCATCGCCGAGTGGACTGAACAGCAACTGCCGTCTCAAGTTCACTCGGAGCACTGGACCATGTTCTTTGATGGCTCTAAGATGCTGAATGGTTCCGGTGCTGGGGTAGTGTTGGTTTCCCCCCGAGGAGATAAGCTCAGATATGTACTCCAGATTCACTTTTATTCCTCCAACAACGAAGCAGAATACGAAGCACTTTTGTATGGGTTGCGTATGGCCATTTCATTCGGCGTTCATCGCCTCATGGTATACGGCAACTCAGATTTGGTGGTTAACCAAGTGATGAAGGAGTGGGACGTCAGAAGCCCAGCCATGACTGGTTACTGCAATGCAGTAAGAAAGTTGGAGAAGAAATTCGAAGGTTTAGAGCTTCATCATATACCCCGACTGAAAAATCAAGCGGTTGATGATTTTGCAAAAATAGGTTCCAAGAGAGAAGCCATTCCCAGTGGCGTGTTTTTGGAGCATATCCACACACTGTCAGTTCAAGAGGATCCTTTCACCGAAGAAGCCCCGCAGCCAAAAAGTGCCATGGATCCGACTGAAGTTGAGGTCCCAGCTGTGGTCGACCTGATCATGGAAGTTTTGGTTATCACTCCCGACTGGACAGTGCCGTACATCGCGTATATCCTAAGGAAAGAGCTCCTAGAGAATGAAGAAGAGGCTCAACAAATCGTCCGTTGATCCAAGGCCTTCACTGTGATGAAGGGGCAGTTGTACAGGGAAAGCGCAACTGGAGCCAGTCAGAAATGCATAACGCCAGAAGAAGGTTGGATAATTCTTGACGATATCCACTAGGGGACCTGTGGCCATCATGCGTCCTGTCGTAGTATTGTGGCTAAAGCATACCGAGCGGGTCTTTACTGGCCCAGAGCAAATGAAATGGCGAAAGAGATAGTCGACAAGTGTGAAGGATGTCAGTTCTACTCCAATATGTCACACAAGCCCGCCTCAGCTTTGAAGACCATTCCACTCGTCTGGCCCTTTGCTGTTTGGGGATTTGATATGGTTGGACCACTGAGAACTGGCAGGAGCGGCTTCACCCACGTACTGGTGGCAGTCGACAAGTTCACTAAGTGGATCGAAGCCAAGCCTATCAAGAATCTTGATGTCGGCACTGCTATCAGCTTCATCAGAGAGTTGATATTCAGATATGGAGTTCCGCATAGCATCATCACTGATAATGGTTCTAACTTCGATTCCGACCAATTTAAAGCTTTTTGCGCTTCTCAAGGCACGCGAGTCGACTACGCTTCCGTTGCTCACCCCCAGTCGAGTGGACAAGTAGAAAGAGCAAACGGCCTAATTCTCAAAGGAACGAAACCCTGGTTGATGCGTGATCTCAAACACGCAGCAGGCGCGTGGGTCAACGAACTTCCATCAGTTCTTTGGGGATTGAGGACTACTCCTAATCGGTCGACTGGGTAAACTCCATTCTTCCTGGTCTATGGAGCTGAAGCAGTTCTGCCGAGTGACCTGCTTCACAATGCACCCCGAGTCGAGATCTACTCTGAAGATGAAGCAGAACAAGCCCGGCAAGACGCAGTCGACCTTGTAGAAGAAGAAAGAGAGATGGCCTTGATCCGATCGACCATCTATCAGCAGGATTTGCGTCGTTTCCATGCTAGAAACGTGAAGAGTCGAGTCTTCCAAGAAGGGGACTTGGTCCTCTGAGTGGATCAACAGAAGCCACACAAACTCGCCCCTACTTGGGAGGGCGCCTTCATCATCACAAAAGTTCTCCACAATGGAGCATACCGTCTTTACAATATCGGCCGCCAGATTGATGAGCCATGATCTTGGAATGCAGACCTGCTCCGCCCCTTTTACACTTAAGTACTCACTCGGATGAGTTATAATAAAAGTACTCCTGTAGTTTTCTTATCAAAGACAAGAGTGTTATAATTTTCCCAGTGATTGTTGTTGCTTTTCTTATGTAAGAAATCCCCTATTGGGTGGCTTAGCTACGAATCCGTTTCGCCTAACTTTGTAAAAAATTTCCTACCGAGTGACGAGCAAGCCTCTCACTCGGGGGCTTAGCTGCGAATCCTTTTCGCCTACGTATTTGAAAGTCCTACCGAGTGACGAGCAAGCCTCTCACTCGGGGGCTTAGCTGCGAATCCGTTTCGCCTAAGTATTTGAAAATCCTACCGAGTGGCGAGCAAGCCTCTCACTCGGGGGCTTAGCTGTAGTCCAGTACTCGCCTAAGTATTTGAAAATCCTACAGAGTGGAGAGCAAACCTCCCACTCGGAGGCTTAGCTGCAGTCCAATACTCACCTAAGTATCTAATCCATTCCGATCTGCAAGGACGACGAGGTGCAGGTCGACTGCCACCTTCTCCTTCGGAGCTACGCCACAAATACAAAAATCCTACCGAGTGGAGAGCAAACCTCCCACTCGGGGGCTTAGCTGCAGTCCAGTACTCGCCTAAGTGTTTGAAAATACTACCGAGTGGAGAGCAATCCTCCCACTCGGGGGCTTAGCTGCAGTCCAGTACTCGCCTAAGTGTTTGAAAATCCTACCGAGTGGAGAGCAATCCTTCCACTCGGGGGCTTAGCTGCTGTCCAGTACTCGCCTAAGGGTTTGAAAATCCTACCGAGTGGAGAGCAATCCTCCCACTCGGGGCTTAGCTGCAGTCCAGTACTCGCCTAAGTGTTTGAAAATCCTACCGAGTGGAGAGAAATCCTCCCACTCGGGGGCTTAGCTGCAGTCCAGTACTCGCCTAAGTGTTTGAAAATCCTATCGAGTGGAGAGCAATCCTCCCACTCGGGGGCTTAGATGCAGTCCAGTACTAGCCTAAGTATGAAATTCATTCCGATCCACAAGGATGACGAGGTGCAGGTCGACTGCTACCTTCTCCTTCGGAGCTATGGCACAAATACAATGTGCGCTCTGCAAGGACGATGAGGTGCAGGTCGACTGCTACCTTCTCCTTCGGAGCTACGACACAAATACAATGTGCGCTCTGCAAGGACGACGAGGTGCAGGTCGACTGCTACCTTCTCTTTCGGAGCTAAGACACAAATACAATGTGCACTCTGCAAGGATGACAAGGTGCAGGTCGACTGCTACCTTCTCCTTTGGAGCTACGGCACAAATACAATGTGCGCTCTGCAAGGACGACAAGGTGCAGGTCGACTGCTACCTTCTCCTTCAGAGCTACGGCAGAAATACAATGTGCGCTCTGCAAGGACGACGAGGTATAGGTCGACCGCTACCTTCTCCTTCGGAGCTCTGCCACAAATACAATGTGCACTCCAACCCGACCCGCAAGGACGCAGGTCGACTGCAATCTGTGCTCCAACCTGCAAGAGTACGTCACAAGCACTAAAATATATTCCGAGTGAAGAACAATGTTTGCTCGAAGGTAAATGCAAATATATTCAACGGCAAAGTCAAGTTCAAATAGCATCCTACGGATTCAGAAGTGCTCAGGCATCAAGGCTGTAAAAGTTTTATCGGTTACAAAACCACTCGGCATTCCGAGGCAAATATAAGGCATCAAGCATAGAAGTTTGTTACTCCTTCGGTGGAGGACTGGAAGGCGCGACAAACTGGTCCACGTCGATTCCATCTGCAATCTGAGTGGCAGCAGCAATGAAGGTCTCCATGAAAGATTGGAACTCATGCTTCTTGGTATTGGCCACTTTGAGGGATGCCAGCTTGTCCTCTCGCGCATCCTTGTAGTGAACGCGGACCAGAGACAGAGCAACATCAGCACCACACCTGGCAGAAGACTTCTTCCATTCTTGCACTCGACATGGAACTTCATTCAGTCGAGTCATCAGAGACTCGAGGTCATTTTGAAGCGTCTCTCTCGGCCAGAGTGTCGTGTCGATCCGCGACGCCGCAACCTTCAGTCGAGCAAGATAGTCGACCACACCAGCAACACGAGACTCCAGTCGGAGCAAGTTCATGGCAGTTTCGTCCTTCACAGGAGATTTGATGGGATCCAAGCCTGTCTCCACTCGACTGGTCTCCTCCTCGAAGTTTTGGCAGAATTCTGTAAACACAACTCAAAGATGAGCCAGCAGTTCTATGATAAGTCAGTGATTACAAGACAGTTGGACATGAGAGATTACCCTCAAGCATGATGAATAACTTCTTGGCGAGCCCTCCCAGATAAGCCTACAAATCGTTCTTCTTCCCCACCAGTTCACTAGCCTTATCACTCATATCAATCTTGTCATTCTTCAGACGGCTGACTTCCTTGTTGGCCGCGTCGAGAGCAGCTTTCAGGTTGGCGTTCTCCTCTTCAAGTTTACCGACTGAAGCCAGCTTCTCTTCCGCAAGCTTCGTTTTATCCAAAGCCGCCTTCTGCGCTTCGGCAAGTTCCTGGTCCTTCTTCTTCAGAGCCTCCTTCGTTTTATCTGCAAAATAACAATGAGATCAGAATCAAGAATGGGCAGAAGGATAAGAACAGTCATTAAGTTCTCACCAATCATACCTTTTGCTTCATCCTTTGCCTTCTGGAAGTTCTCCTGAACAAGCTTCAAGTCAAGGTCGAGCTGGAAATGTTTGTTTTCCAATTCAGTATAGCGAGCCACAAGCTCGCAAGATTTCTGTCAAAGAGTCAGTCGACAGATATCAAAGAGAGGTTGCTTCCGAGTAACTAAGAGAAAAACCGTAGCATTTCTAAGACTATAGTCAAATCAAAATATTCAACAGTAGTCTCGAGGACTACACCCAGTGGGTGCACTCAGCATGCCCCCACTAGTTTTATCGACTTGATCCGATCAGTCGACTGAAAGGAACAAAGATATCTCATCATGATCTACAAAAAAAAAACACAACAGGTTCTTCAGACTACAGTCGACTACCAGCAGTCCACCGTAGTCTTGGGGACTACACCCAGTGGGTGCACTCAGTGTGCCCCCACCGGTTCCAAGATTCCATTCGACATGGTCCGACCAGACCGATTGAAGAAGTTGGAATGAGTAAATTCAAAATACAAAGACTACGGTCGACTGCCAGCAGTCGACCATACTCTCGGGGACTACACCCAGTGGGTGCACTCAGCGTGCCCCCACCAGTTCAAAAAATCAATCGACACACCCAATGGGCGTACAGATTCAAAGATCTTTGGAAAGAAAGTCTTCAGATAGCATATCCTAACAGAACAAGTGGTGACCAACTAACCTGGACATTGCTCTGGAGGGCTGAGCTAGCATCATAAGCCGCTTGGCTGGCTTCCCGGATCGCCTTCACCTACTCCATCATGATCCCCGCCTGGCATATAGCCTCCTTAGTAGCACCCGCTTGGTCCTCTGGGACGTGGTGCATGGCGAAAAGGGAGGGCGGATCAGCAATCGACGATGAAGGTCGGGCACTTGTCAGCGGCACAGCGAAGGACACAGAATGCCGAGTGACATCACCACCTTCTTGAACCAATGCCTCAGGCACTGATGCGGTCCGAGTGGTCTTGCCAGCCGGCGCCTTTTTGTTCTTCCTCCCCCTCAGTGGCACCTCGTCGTCATCATCAGGGAGATCAATGACATGAGGAGGAGCTGCATGATAAATCCAGAGTTAGAAATGAAAATCTAATCGACCAGAAGGGAAACTACAAGAGGGCGTACCAGGGTTGGAGGTGGCAGCGTCTTCCATTTCTTGGTCGTCGTTCTTGGTGGAAGTCTCGGAGGTAGCAGCACTGCAGATTTCATAAACCAGTCGGTTAGTCGATGAGTCGACTAAGAGTTCGTCCGTACTAAACAAGAAAACACAAGTTCTGTTGTTACCCGGAGATAGTGGGAATGGCCATTCTCATCTTAGGCAAGGCCTTCGGCGGCTTTGACGACTTCGGCTGATTCGGCGCTTTCTCAGTCGGCGCCGGAGAAGCCGCCCGAGGGCGCTTCGACGATTGCCCAACAGGTGCAATCGCTTTGCCACGCTCGCTCGTGGGGTCGTGGATGAGCTTGGATCGCCTTTCCGTGCGAGGAGGATCGACTTCCATCTCCTCCTCCTCTTCACTGGAGCCGCCGTCATCCTCGTCCTCCTCACCATCAGATTCCCACTCCTCCTCACTTTCACCTACGCTCGCCTCTCCCTCCTCAGCCTATTCTTGCGCCCCGTTGGGCGTCGAGTACATCTCAGTCATGGCCTAGAAGACAACAAACAAGACAAAGGTCAGTCGACTAATTTTAAAGCAATCGGAATGAAGAAAGCAGGATCACAGTCAAAAATGCAGAAGTGGACCTTGTCTACGTCGTATGATTGTTCGAGTGGAGGAATCCTCCTGGCTCCTCGGGGGTTGTCCTTGTTCCCTGTGATGCTTGCCGGCCACCTCTCCAGCGTGGCCTCGTCAATCTCCTCCGGGTGGATCCGAGTGGTGTCCTCAGTGCCAGAATACAACCACATCCGATGGTCTCGAGCTTGAAGCGGCTGGATGCGTCACCGGAGGAAGACGTCCAAGAGGTCCATGCCGGTCACCCCGTCGTGGATAACCTGGACGACACACTCGACCAACACCTTAACATGTGCCTTCTCTTCCGGGAGCACCTTCAAAAAGGAAGGCTTCCTCACTCGGTCCATGGAAAAAGGAGGGAGTCCAGTCGACTGCCCTGGCGTCGGCTGGTCTTTGCGGTAGAACCAGGTCGACTGCCATCCCCGGACCAAGTCGGGTAGGATCATGGTTGGAAAGGCGCCTTTTCCTCTCAGCTGGACCCCAAGACCCCCACACATCAGAATCACTTGAGTCCTCTCGTCACTCGGATTGGCCATCTTCACCGTCTGGGAGCGAAAGGTGAAGATGTGCTTGATAAGACCCCAATGAGGCCGGCAACCCAAGAAATTCTCGCACAAGGACACGAAAGCAGCAAGGTACACGATGGTGTTGGGTGTGAAGTGGTGGAGTTGCGCCCCAAAGAAATTCATAAATCCCTGAAATAAAGGGTGAGGCGGCAAAGAAAACCCACGGTCGACGTGGGTGGCCAAGAGAACGCACTCACCCTCCTGAGGCTGCGGCTCTGACTCCCTCCCCGGGAGCCGCGCCGATCCATGAGGGATCAGTCCTCCATTGGCCAGGTCGTCCAGATCCGCTTGACGGATCGTCGGGCGGATCTAGTCGCCCTGGATCCAGCCCGGCGGCAGGCCGGTCCTCGATGAAGATCCACTCCGACTGGTCCCCCTCCCCTTCGCCTTCGCCGTCTCTTTCTTCGCCGGCTCCATGGCCTCCGTCTTCTCTTTCACCATCATCGCCGTCAAGGCTCGCACGGAGCAGCGACACTGAGGCAGGAGCGAACGCGGCGGAGGAGTCTGGAGAAGAGAGGGGGGAATGAGGACGCACTGTTCAAAAACCCCTGTCCGGCGCCTTATATAAGGTCGCTTCCGAGTGACTGACATGTAGGCTCGGGCGATCCTATCAAATCCCGCAACAGTCGCGCTCGTGATACGTGGCGAAAAAGGTGGCGCTGAGATCGAGGTGTCCCTGCCTTATCCCATTTGATTACTGCGGCCTACTCCGCCCCGCGTGCTTCCTGAAATTCGAATCCCGCCAAATCTGCGGGTTGCAGAACAACTCGTCAGACGAAAGATTTCCTTCGCTCTGTCGCTCGGAGCTCTCCAAGTAAAAACTTCACTCGACGGATACAAAGAATGGATCAAGGTTCATTGATCCAGAACAAGGCATACTCATAGCACGAGAAATGGGTCAGAAGAGTTCTCAACTCCTTCCCCACTCAAACCTCGATCCATTCAGGGGCTAATGATGAAGCTATGTACCTAGGGTAGTGTCGGTGTCAAAACCGGCGGATCTCGGGTAGGGGGTCCCGAACTGTGCGTCTAGGCGGATGGTAACAGGAGACGAGGGACACGATGTTTACCCAGGTTCGGGCCCTCTTGATGGAGGTAAAACCCTATGTCCTGCTTGATTAATATTGATGATGTGTGTTACAAGAGTGGATCTACCACGAGATCAAGGAGGCTAAACCCTAGAAGCTAGCCTATGGTATGATTGTTGTTCGTCCTATGGACTAAAGCCATCCGGTTTATATAGACACCGGAGAGGGCTAGGGTTACACAGAGTCGGTTACAATGGTTGGAGATCTACATATCCGTATCGCCAAGCTTGCCTTCCACGCCAAGGAAAGTCCCATCCGGACACGGGACGAAGTCTTCAATCTTGTATCTTCATAGTCTTGGAGTCTGGCCGATAATGATAGTTTGGCTATCCGGACACCCCCTAGTCCGGAACTCCCTCAGTAGCCCCTGAACCAGGCTTCAATGACGACGAGTCCAGCGCGCATGTTGTCTTCGGCATTGCAAGGCGGGTTCTTCCTCCGAATAATTTGTAGAAGATTGTGAACACCAGGATAGTGTCCGGCTCTGCAAAATAAATTCCACATACCACCGTAGAGAGAATAATATTACACAAGTTCAATCTGCTGACGTATTTTGTGGCATAACGTCACACCACTACCAAGCCTTCAAATTGTTTTTATTGTTCCACCTCAGCGCGTTTAGCGAGGCGGTTTCCTTGGCACGTCTTGTCGAAGCAGAGATCGTGTTCCCCTTATTCCGGGATTCCCATCAATACGGACGTGGGTAACCCAACCGCGCCATTGATTGTGACGCTTGGGAGATAAGCGAGTTTTACCAGGCCGGTGGGGACACATGTTTTCGTCCGCCCATATAAGGGGATAAAGATCCAACCCTTTTACCTGCGCCTTCTTCCTCCTTGGCTTATCCATCTCCGCAAACTCGAGCTCCAGCGCCCAAGTCCGCACTTCTCACCTCAACCTTCTCCAACTATGTCCGGAGCGGGAGGCAAGTGGATGGCCTCCTCCGTCACGGAGGGGCAGATCCAGAAGCTGCGCAACGCCGGATATTTGTCCAGTGACATCGTGCACTGGCTCCCCAATGAGGGAGAGCTCATCCCCACCCCCAGGCCCCATGAGAGGGTAGTATTTCTTCCCCATTTCCTCCGCGGACTGGGCTTCCCACTTCATCCCTTTGTCCGGGGGCTCATGTTCTACTACGGCCTAGATTTCCATGATCTGGCCCCGAATTTCATCCTCAATATCTCGGCGTTTATCGTTGTGTGCGAGGCCTTCCTCTGCATCCAGCCCCACTTCGGCTTGTGGCTCAAGACCTTCAGTGTCAAGCCGAAGGTTGTGAAGGGAAGCCGAGCGGAGTGCGGAGGCGCCATGGTGGGCAGGGTGTCCCATGTTACGTGGCTGGAGGGCACTTTCGTGGAAACCATTAAGGGGTGGCAATCGGGGTGGTTCTACATCACCGAGCCGCGTGACCCTGATTGGGCAGCGGCCCCCGAATTCAGATCCGGCATCCCTACACGGCTCACCTCCTGGAAAGAGAGTGGCCGGATCTGGGGGGATTCGGAGGAGCTGACCGGACTCCAAGCCTGTATCCAGAAGCTGGTGGACAAGAAGCTCAAGCTTGTTAACGTAGTCTAGGTCATGCTCTTCCGCTGGATTCTCCCGTGCCAACGACGGGGCTTCAACATGTGGGAGTTCGATCCGGCGCAACACCAGACCCTGAGCGGGCTCTTCGACACTACGTACGAAGATGTCTGGAAGGTGCTGTTCAAAGGCGCCGAGGCTCCCGCATCCGCTACCGAAGATCGCGGATTCCGCTCGCAGCGTCCAGCTGACGAGGTAAGTGATTTTGCCACTTGTTTCCCATAGTTTGACTCTATGCGGGATCTAAACTCCCTTTACCTTTGACAGGACTGGCTGGCGAAGGCCGAACGGACTATCTGTCCGGCCCCATTGCCAGAGGACCCAGCGGACGCCCGCCTAACGGGGCTGCTGGCTCTGGCACCCCACATGGTGCCGGAGAAGAAGGCCAAGAAGAAGGCCACGGGGACTCGGAAGACTTCCCGTTTTCAGGTGCTATCGGATGATGAATCCGAGGCCGACTCCTCCCACCGAGGCGAGGAGGAGAAGAAGAAAGCCTCTTCCCCAGCGGGGGGAGGGAAGAAAAGGAAGGCCT
Source organism: Triticum aestivum (assembly GCF_018294505.1). Classification (NCBI taxonomy): domain Eukaryota; kingdom Viridiplantae; phylum Streptophyta; class Magnoliopsida; order Poales; family Poaceae; genus Triticum; species Triticum aestivum. Next base: position 714,559,406 of record NC_057803.1, on the reverse strand, counting down.
CCCCAACAAGGGAGGCCGAAGGGTCCAAGAAGGGAAAAACTCTCCCCCCGGACTGCTCCGCCAACGCTAGTGACGACGACGAGGACTGGCCTCCAAGGGCAAAGCCCCTGGCGAGATCGTAAGTATCCGGACTCCCGAATAACTTCAAGGTTTTTAGTTCTCGCCACATAATGTCTTTCTAATGCCGCATACAACCCTGTAGTCCGCCTAAGGATGATCTTCCCGCTTCATCGAGCGGGTCCTTAGGTGCGTCGGATATGGATTCTCTTCCGACTGCCTCCACCTCCCGTGATGCGGACGATGCTGAGGTGGGATCCCAGGAAGGGACCCACCAGGAGGAGAGGGCCCCGGAGGTGTCGCAGGAAAACCTCCCAGACTTTGCACCGGACTCGGCCCCGGAACCCACAGTGGTTCTGGAGTCCGGCGGGCGACCCCTTCGTAAGAAGGGAAAGACCGCAACGCCGGCAGCTTCCGTCCAACCGGAGGCGCCGAATAATTTGCTGGAGGCACTCAACGGCGCCTCCATTGAAGAGGAACACCACACTGTTATGAGTGCGGTGATTCAGAAGGTGCAGCTCGCCAAGAGCAGGCTGACCGAAGCCTGCAGCAGCCTTCTAACAGGCTTTGAGGTAAGAATTTCAGTATGTATAAAATGGTACCTCATAGACAGTAGCCTCTGATGCTCGGTTCGGTGTTCGGAAAGAAAAGCCAGACTGAGGATCTAAAAAGATATACTCAGGAGTCATAATAAATATGTCAATATGGGATTGCAGGCTGCGCTGCTGACCTCTGCCGCACTGACTGCGGAGGTCAATTCGTTGAAGGAAAGCCTCGAGCGGTCCGAGAACGAACTCGGCTGTGCCAAGAAGCAACTCGAGGACAAGGAAGGTGAGTAACACCTTACTAAAATTGTACCTTACAGAAAAGGATTTTGGTTGCAAAAAGAATGACAAGGATAACGTGGGTATTGTAGGGGCCACTAACGAGGTGGCGACCCTGAAAGAGGCGGTGGCCGCGGCCGAACGCAATGCGGCCGCGGAGCGGACCGAGCAAGAGAAGCAGGAGGCGCGGGTGGCGGAGGTACAGCAAGAGCTCCAAGATCTCATGAAAAAACATGAGAGCCTGGAGCGTGACTCGAAGACTCGAGAGTCTGAGCTTGCAGCGGCTCTTGAGAGTGCCAAAGCCGCTAAGGCCGAAGCATACAAGGCCCTCCAGGAGATTGAGGCAGTGAAGAAAATAACAGCGGGTAAGGCATTTTTCATGCAAAGTAAGCATGTGAGTGTTAATTACCCGTTGCTTACCTGAATTCGGAGCTCTCCAGGAGCGTTCGCAGATCTTCCTCGCAGCGTGTCCGATGCTGCCGCATTATACCGGACCGAGGAGGGGAGCTCGACGGAGAAGGTCTTCTGGTCTCAGTATGCTGAGGCCGGACATCCGGTGCCCCTTAGCGACCAGCTAAAGCAGCTGGTCGAGCTCCACAAGGCGGCCAAACAGGCCATGAAGGGCCTCATAGTTCAGTTATGGCCTAAGGAGGCCATGCCTGGGAGCTACTTCGGCCTGGTGCGGCGGCTGGTGGATTCGTGCCCGTGGGTGGAAGTCATCAAGCACTCCGCCTGTATTGAGGGTGCCCGTCGGGCCCTTGCCCGCGCAAAGGTGCATTGGGGCAAGATGGATGCCCAGAAGCTTGTGACGGACCCGCCACCAGAGGGCAAGGAGCATTGCACGCCCGAGATGTATTATAAGAGTGTGCTGAAGGGTGCCCGCACTATTGCGGGGGAGTGCTCCAAAGTTGTAATTTTTGAGTAGACCCGCATTTTGTTATCCTGTGCGCTGAAAACTTAGTTCATATGCGCTACGCAACGCTTGTTAATTTAAAATATTACCTTATGTGCGGTTGTTTATCAAATCTGAGAGATGGCAAGTCGTCGGCTTCGGCCCCCATGCCACGAGTGCTGGGGTGTTCGGGATAAACTTGAGCACTCTTGTTCCCATTTTTGGGTCCATCGAGGGAGGCGCTCAACACAGCGAACAAGGCAACCAGACTTATAATGCTTGAACACTCTCACTTACCCATAGAATTCTATAATTTTAAATTTCGGCGAAGCCCCTAGTCTTCGGAAGGCCGAATTTGGGGCGCTATCCACGCCTGGGCCGGACAAGATCCGGCTCCTCGCTCTAAGCGGCATAAGTCTTTAAGGACTCGCAAAAACTTCTCGAACAGCGACCGGCTCTAGCCTCATCATGATGGTCAGTTTTAGCTTTCTCCACTGAGGCGTTAACCCAGCTCAACTGGGGCGCAATCGCAGTGGTTCTCCCAGTGCTACCTTAGCCGATATAACGGAACGTAAGGTACCAAAACATGGGAGTCGGGCAAACCCAACTATTGACCCAAGACATGATTCGGAGCCGATGCATATAATGCTATAAGTTCGGGGTGCCGCACTTGTGAAAGTGTTCGGACTTATCACACCATGATGCGGGAAACATAAGCCCCTGGTGTGTTTTAACCGTACCAAAGTGTACGGATGCAACATGTCGTAAATGAACATATGTATGAAAAAGAAATGCAATTATAAGCGAAAAGGTGCTGCATTGTTTTATTCAATAAGTGCGGCTATGAATGCAGAACGATACAAATAGTGCGATAAGCAAGGGATGGGACTGTTAAACATGTCCCCCTCCAGGGGTAGGCTGCGTATTGGTGTATAAAAATGCTCGTAATGGAGACCACCTGTATATTCGTTGTAGCCTTTGTCCTTCCCTGGTTGTTGCATCATGAGTTCAGCAGGTCTGCTGCTGGACAGGGCCTCTGACAAACGGAGTCCTGTGGGTAAAAAATAAAAGGTAAAAAGAAAAAAGAATGACACACTTGAGAGCCCCTGGTGTGGTTGAGCCGCAGTCTGGGCTTATTGTGGTCGTGCCCCTCTCCCCATGCCCATGGTATCTTCAGAGCGTAATGGTGTACGCAAAGGACCTGCTTTGATGTTTTGCAGGGGCTGGGGTTGGGGCCGCACTGCTAAGCGTGCTCGGAACGTGCCAGGTGGTCTTGTTGTAGGTTACTCCGGGCGCGCTTAGCTATGTCCGGCCGCTTAACAGCCGGACTCAAGAATTGCCCTAAGAGGCTGCATTGTACTTCTGCCGCGAGAGCCGCCGTGTGTTCCTCCGTTCGGAGAGAACGTTCAATGTTTCCGTTGACCGTGATGACTCCTCGAGGGCCTGGCATCTTGAGCTTGAGGTATGCGTAGTGCGGCACCGCATTGAACTTTGCAAATGTGGTACGTCCGAGCAAGGCATGATAGCCGCTGCAGAACGGGACTATGTCGAAGATTAACTCCTCGCTTCAGAAGTTATCCGGGGATCCGAAGACCACTTCCAGTGTAACTGAGCCTGTCCAATTGGCTTCTACACCTGGTATGACGCCTTTAAAGGTCGTCTTGGTAGGTTTAATCCTTGAGGGGTCTATGCCCATCTTGCACACTGTATTCTGATAGAGCAGGTTCAGGCTGCTGCCGCCATCCATCAGGACTTTGGTGAGGTGAAATCCATCGACGATTGGGTCTAAGACCAATGCGGCGAATCCGCCGTGGTGGATGCTGGTGGGGTGGTCCCTTCGGTCAAAAGTGATTGGGCAGGAGGACCATGGATTGAACTTCGGGGCGACTGGCTCCATCGCGTATATGTCCCTGAGTGCGCGCTTCCGCTCCCTTTTAGGTATGTGCATTGCGTATATCATGTTCACCGTCCGCACCTGTGGGGGGAAACCCTTCTGTCCTCTATTGTTCGGCGGTTGGGTCTCTTCCTCGTCGTCGCTATGCAGCCCCTTGTCATTATTTTCGGCAATTAACTTGCCCGCCTGCTTGAATACCCAACAGTCCCTATTGGTGTGGTTAGCTGGCTTTACGGGGGTGCCGTGTATCTGGCACAAGCGGTCGAGTATTCTGTCCAAATTGGACGGACCCGGAGCAGTTCTTTTGAATGGCTTTTTCCGCTGACCGGGTTTAGAGCCTCTGAATCTGGCATTGACTGCCTTATCCTCACTATTGTCGCCGTTGATGCGGCGCTTGTTTTTGTTACGACGCAACCTGCCATTTCGGTCCTTAAAATCCGGACTGCCAGAATGTTTGCTGAGGTTGTTGCTGCGTGCTAGCCAGCTATCCTCACCCGCGCAGAAGCGGGTCATGAGTGATGTGAGGGCTGCCATGGATTTCGGCTTTTCCTGTCCCAGGTGCCGGGCAATCCACTCGTCGCGGATGTTATGCTTGAAGGCCGCGAGGGCCTCCGCGTCCGGAAAGTCGACGATTTGGTTTTTCTTGGTTAAGAACCGTGTCCAGAATTGTCTGGCCGATTCGTCTGGCTGCTGAATTATGTGGCTTAGGTCATCAGCGTCTGGTGGTCGCACATACGTGCCTTGGAAGTTATCGAGGAATGCGGCTTCCAAGTCTTCCCAACTCCCAATTGACTCTGTTGGCAAGCTGTTAAGCCAATGCCGGGCTAGTCCTTTAAGCTTGAGGGGGAGATATTTGATGGCGTGAAGATCGTCACCGCGGGCCATGTGGATGTGAAGAAGATAGTCTTCGATCCAAACCGCGGGGTCTGTTGTGCCATCATAAGATTTGATATTCACGGGTTTAAACCCTTCGGGGATTTGATGATCCATTACTTCATCTGTGAAGCATAGTGGGTGTGCGGCGCCTCTATACTGGGCGATATCACGACGGAGCTCAGAAGAACTTTGTCTGTTTTGTTCGACCCGGCCGGACTTACTGTGTCCGGCGCGACGGCTGTCGTCACGTACCGTGGGGCGCCCACGCGATCCATAGATCGATCTTGATTGTCTTGTCTTATCCTCCAATATATCTCGCAAGTCCGGAGCGTTCCCCTATGGCCTTGTGCTTTTCGAGCGATGCCGGGGTACGGGTCTAGTGAAGGGCCTAGAGGCCTCTCTGTCGCGACCACGGGGTGGTCGGTCAGACGTATTGTCTCCTGGTGATGCAGGTTCATACGCTTCCTCCTCTAATCGGGGGAGTAGCTTGCGTTTAGGGTAGCTTTTGGAGGGGCGTTCGAGCTCATGCTCTTCGGCCGCGAGGACTTCAGTCCATCTGTCGGCTAGCAGATTTTGATCAGCTCTAAGCTGTTGCTGCTTTTTCTTGAGGTTGTTCGCCGTGGCCATAAGCCTGCGTTTAAAACGCTCTTGTTCGACGGGATCCTCAGGCATGACGAATTCATCGTCATCGAGGCTTGCCTCGTCTCCAGAGGGAGGCATATAATCCTCTACCTCTTCTTCTGCCGCTCTCTCATGAGGGCTGGCGTCTCCGTCCTCCTGCGCTGCATCTTGCTGGAGTGGGTTATCTTCGGCACTGTCTGGTGTATTATTATCTCCGGTGCCGGAGTATTCATTCTTGCTGTGGCGGGATTTAGAGCGGCCCCGCTGACGCCGGCGCTTGGGCTGCTTCTTGGAGGGGTCATCCTCCGCTGTTTCTTCGCCATTCCCATCCTTTGGGATATCCACCATGTATATGTCATATGATGAGGTGGCTTTCCAGTGCCCAATAGGCGCTGGTTCTTGGTCGTCTCCGGCATCTTCGTCCATACCGTCGATGTCTCCGGAGTCGTAGTCTAGCATGTCGGTTAGATCATCGACAGCAGCTACCAAGTGGGTGGTGTGTGGGCTTTGAATTTCTTCGTCGTCCGCATCCCAACCGTCCTGACCGCAGTCTGGCCAGGGCTCTCCTGATAACGAGAGATACTTTAGCGAACTCAAGATGTCGCCAAAAGGTGAGTGTTGAAAGATGTCTGATGCGGTGAACTCCATGATCGGCGCCCAATCGGATTCGATCGGAGGGGGCGCGGGAGGTTCGGAGTCCGGCAAGGAGTCCGGCACCTCGGAGTCGTGAGCTTCATGAGGGACAAGGTCATTGTTCGGCTCTATCGCCATAGAGGTTGCAGCTCCCGAGGCGGTGTCTAGCCATCCGTCCTCGATCTACGCAGCCGGCTCCGAATTGAAGATCGGAGCGGGTTCGAGTGCGGCCTCCAGGGTACTGTCCGGCTGCAGAGCTAAATCATGCTCGTCGTGACAGTGCGGCATGCTCGGCTGTGGCTCGAATCCATCGAGGATCAAGTCCCCGCGGATGTCAGCCGTGAAGTTCAAACTTCCAAATTTGACCTGACGGCCAGGGGCGTAGCTTTCGATCTGCTCCAGATGGCCAAGCGAATTGGCCCGCAGTGCAAAGCCGCCGAATACGAAGATCTGTCCGGGAAGAAAGGTCTCACCCTGGACTGCGTCGTTGATGATGGTCGAAGAAGCCATCGAGCCTATCGGTGACGACACATAGGAACTCTCAATGAAAGCACCAATGTCGGTGTCAAAACCGGCGGATCTCGGGTAGGGGGTCCCGAACTGTGCGTCTAGGCGGATGGTAACAGGAGACAAGGGACACGATGTTTACCCAGGTTCAGGCCCTCTTGATGGAGGTAAAACCCTATGTCCTGCTTGATTAATATTGATGATGTGTGTTACAAGAGTGGATCTACCACGAGATCAAGGAGGCTAAACCCTAGAAGCTAGCCTATGGTATGATTGTTGTTCGTCCTATGGACTAAAGCCATCCGGTTTATATAGACACCGGAGAGGGCTAGGGTTACACAGAGTCGGTTACAATGGTAGGAGATCTACATATCCGTATCGCCAAGCTTGCCTTCCACGCCAAGGGAAGTCCCATCCGGACACGGGACGAAGTCTTCAATCTTGTATCTTCATAGTCTTGGAGTCCGGCCGATAATGATAGTTCGGCTATCCGGACACCCCCTAGTCTGGAACTCCCTCAGGTAGGGTCATGGACCTGTCCAAACTACCCTACCCAAGGACATCTCTAGAAGAAACCACCTGTCAATCGACTCAGAAGTGTTCCACTCGACTGACTCGAAGACACTCGACCATGAAGCCAACCACTCAACCGTGAAGCCAACCACTCGACAGCCAGGAGATCTAAAGTCACTCTGCATGCTAACGGTCGGTCCTTAAGTAGCTTTTATGGTCATCACAGCACTTTATGTATAGCGTTACCAGTAACGCCCAACCTTAATGTGTCTTAAACCCTGCATAACTGAGGGCCGGAGGGGTCTGGCGGACTCTATATAAGCCACCCCCTCCTCAGTGTAAAGGGTTCGCACCCCTGTAACTCATACGCATATAATCCAGTCGACCGCCTCCGGGCTCCGAGACATAGGGCTGTTACTTCCTCCGAGAAGGGCCTGAACTCGTAAATCTCTTGCGTATACAACTACTCCATAGCTAGGATCTTGCCTCTACATTAGTACCCCCTACACTACTGTCAGACATAGAACCACGACAACAACCCCCGTGGTGCCCATCGCGGCAGCCTTGGCGGTCTCTACTGACGCCCACGTCGCCATGGAGGTTGACCACATGGTCGCCTCGGCGGCGGCGCCGCCACTAGACATTGATGCTGCCTCCAAGATGATTTCTAAGGAGGATCAGCTCACTAGTATGGAGATTGCGGCTGAAGTGAATGGCTTCTTCACCGAGTCCACTTAGCATACCTCTTTGGTTGTCATGATTCCGTGATTTGATACAATAAAATTGAATAAATTCGATTTGGTTGTAAGCTCTATGTGAGCATAAACTTATTCTTTACTTTGGCGATTGGATGACATTTATTCATTTAATCCATTATTTATACATGATAGCATTTTATGTTCTGAGATGTGTGCATTTATTTTTAATGTACTTTCTTCCTCATTACATTAATTAGATGTCATATTTTAGAACGCGTGTGGCGCCCAAATGGAGGAAACGTGCCTTGCCGATAGCGCCACCACTCATACCGTTTTACGAGAAACTAAGTATTTTGAGTCCATTAAAAAATCTCCGGGAAGTATTATGACAATCGCTGGCTGCGGTTCTCACATAGTTGGCTCCGGACGAGCCACTATTATACTCCCTATGGGAACAACTTTGATCATTAATGATGCATTGTTGTACCCGGAGTCGACTCATACTCTTTTGAGCTTTAGAGACATCCGCGCTAATGGTTTCCATGCCGAGACCGATGATGAAAACGGCAAGGAGTGCCTGCTCATCACAAAGCGGGATGCCGGTGGTAAACATGTTATCGAAAGCCTTCCTTCGTTTGACACAGGGCTATACTACACTAAGATAGTAGCACCGCCCGTGTACACTACCCTCAAGACCGTCTTCAGAAGCTCTGAACTCTTCTGCCTCTGGCACGATAGGTTAGGCCACCCCGGACTTAGGATGATGAGAAATATAATTAACAACTCACATGGCCATAATGTTAACATGAAGAACTTCCCGAATCCCGATGATTTCGTGTGCTCTGCATGCGCTAAGGGGAAGTTAGTCATTAGGCCATCGCCCCTCAAGGTGAGGGATGAAATCCCCGCGTTCTTGGAATGTATCCAAGGGGACATATGCGGTCAAATTCAGCCCCTCACGGGACCGTTTCGGTACTTCATGGTGCTCATTGATGCTTCCTCTAAATGGTCCAATGTTTGCCTGTTGTCAACACGGAACCATGCCTTTGCAAAATTGATCTCACAGATCATACAAATGAGTAATAATTTCCTGGATTATCGTATAAAGTCTATTCGAATGGACACCGCCGGAGAATTTACTTCAAAGGCGCTCGATGATTATTGCATGGCAATGGGAATCAAAGTTGAGCACTCGGTACCACATGTTCACACACAAAATGGACTTGCCGAGGCATTGATCAAAAGAATTAAATTCATTGCCCGACCGCTCCTTCAGGGTTGTAATTTGCCAACTACATGTTGGGGCCACGCGGTGTTACACGCGGCTAATCTCATCAACTTTCGACCGTCGGCCTACAACATCCACTCTCATGTTCAACTTGCGCAAGGGTCGACACTGAAAATTTCCCACCTTCGTAGGTTCGGTTGCCAGGTATATGTACCAATACCACCCCTCAGCAATCGGCGATGGGCCCACTCTGTAAGACGGGGATATACGTTGGTTATGAGACTGTGTCCATAATCAGGTATCTGGACCCCATGACAGGTGAATGTCACACAACTCGTTTTGCTGATTGCATTTTTGACGAGGATCTTTTCCCGACTTTAGGGGGAGATAATTAACCCCTTGATGCTAAAAGACGAGAAATCACGTGGCAAGCCACGGGGATCCACGCTCATGACTCGCGCACTGCTGAGACTGAGAGAGAAGTCCAAAAGATAATAGATTTGCAGTCTTTAGCAAATCAACTGCCCGACCACTTTAGTGACTTAAAGACTGTGACAAAATCGCATGTGCACGCGCGCAATGCACCAGAAAGGGTTGAAATACTGAAGAAAAATGATGGTATACCCGCTCCCGTCCAAAGGTCTAAAAGGACGAGAAATCCGGCTTCTCAAATCCCAAGTACTCGGGGACGCCTGACGAAAAAGGATAAGAGAGGTTTATCATAGCCTGTCGCCAAAGTACCCCAAATTGAAACGGGGAGCCAGTCGAGACCTGGCACAAGTATGGAAAATTCAGTGCACGAAATTCCGGACTTAAACTTTCCCATAGGGGAAACACCCAGCCGAGATGTGAGCGCACACATCGGCACGGGAAATCTAAAGGACCTTGCTCCCATAATGGGAAATTTGATAGAGCAAGTATTTGCGCCGGATGCGCTCCATGACAAAATGGCCATAAATTATATTTATACGGGGGAGTCCCTAAACCGAGCAACGGTGATTGTCGACATCAACTTTGCTACGAAAATTGCCTCAATCATAGATCTTGACCCTGAGCCTAACACGCTCGCTGATTGCAAGAAAAGGTCGGATTGGAAAGATTGGTAGCAGGCAATTACTGCCGAATTATTATCTCTCAACAAAAGGAAGGTGTTCGGACCAGTTTGGCGAACTCCTCCCCACGTTCGCCCTATTGGCCATAGGTGGGTTTTTGTTCGAAAGAGAGATGAAGATAATAAGGTAGTATGGTACAAAGCAAGGCTCGTCGCTCAAGGGTTCACTCAATGACCAGGTGTCAATTTTGAGGAGACTTATTCCCCGGTCATGGATGGAGTTACCTTTAGGTACTTGATCTCGATGGCAGTAAACATGGGCTTGAAAATGAAACTAATGGATGTTGTCACTGCTTACTTGTATGGTAACTTGGATTCGAACATATACATGAAGGTTCCAGAAGGTATCCATGTTCCGAACCATGATAGAGCAAACAGGGGTCTATACAGTGTTCAACTTCAAAAGGCACTGTACGGACTCAGACAGTCTGGTAGAATGTGGTACAATCGCTTAAGCGATTTCCTTCATGAGAAGGGCTACACGAGCAATAAAGATTGCCCATGTGTTTTCATACGGCGATCCCAAGATGGATTCTGTATAATCTCGGTGTAAGTGGACGATTTAAACATAATCGGTACACCTAAGGATATTGAGGAAGCGAGTTCCTACCTGGTGTCGGAATTCGAGATGAAGGATTTGGGTAAAACCAAGTTCTGTCTAGGTCTGCAACTTGAACATTCCCCTGATGGGATTCTAGTGCACCAGTCGGCCTCACCTAGAAGGTGTTGGAAAGATTTGGATTTGATAAGGCATATCCTTCTAAGACCCTGATGGTCGGGAGGTCTTTACAGCCAGACAAGGACCCATTCAGGCCAAAGGAAGAGGGGGAGGAAACTCTGGGACCAGAGTTTCCTTACCTGAGTGCATTTGGAGCACTCATGTATCTCGCAAACTGTACACGGCCAGACATTGCGTTCACCGTCAGTTTGCTTGCGAGGTACAGTTCTGAACCTACCAAAAGACATTGGAAAGGTGTCAAGGACGTCTTCCGTTACCTGCAAGGGACCAAAGATCTTGGCCTGTTTTATAGGAGAAACCAAGACCTATCTATTATAGGCTATGCCGATGCTGGGTACCTATCGGACCCGCATGATTGCAAATCACAGACTGGATATGTTTTCCTTTGTGGTGGAACTGCGTTTTCCTGGAAATCGTCCAAGCAAACTCTTGTGTCGACTTCCACGAACCACTCGGAAATCATGGCACTATTCAAAGCGTCAAAAGAGTTTGTATCGCTTCGCCGGATGATCGGCCACATCCAGCAGACATGTGGGCTGAACACCGTACAAACCCCTACCATTATCTATGAAGATAATGCTGCTTGTGTTGCACAAGTCCAGATGGGTTATGTGAAGAGTAACCTCACAAAGCATATTAGTCCCAAGTTCTTCTATGCACATGAGCTGCAGCAGTTGAATGAGGTGAAAGTTTTGCATACCAAGTGTTGTGACAATCTTGCTGATATGTTCACTAAATCATTACCGGCATCAACCTTAGAGAGGTGTGTGCATGGAATCGGTATGATGAGACTTAGAGAGATGCAAGGTTCAGGGGGAGAAACTTCACAAACTCGTCGCTAAAATCTCAATCTTGATGATCGAGTACTCAACTTGATGGTTGAGTGGATTGTACTCTTTTTCCTTTGAGTGAGTTTTCCTGATGTTTCTCACACGAGGTTTTTGACGAGGCAATTCGCGCAATACAACAACGTATACTATGTGCTCTTTCTCCATATTTTTTCCCACTGGGTTTTTCGGAGTTTTGAGGCATGGATATACGGATAATTACCCAAGGGGGAGTGTTGGAAAACCGGGTCACCCAGGAGGGTGGCGTCGGCCGCGTGCTAAACGCACGGGCTAGTCCCTCCCATTCCCCTCGTTACGTTAAGTGGGTACTTATCCCTTGACCCCCTTCTCCCTATATAAAGCACCGAGGAGCCATCATTGTAACACCTGATCATTGATTAATAAAGCTGGTCTCCTCCATATCTCTTTGTGTCATTTACTTTCGCGTGTTCGACTACTTCGACTACTTCATCTACGACGCTCGCTTCCACTCCGGAACCTAGGAACGGACTCACCGGCAGGAGTTGTGGAACATTAGGGACCCTGACATACAAGTCCCGCTCGTTGCGACAGCTGCGCCACGCCCCACACCCCACTCGTCAACGCAAGGCTAACATGCCGACGAGCGGGCCCGAATGGGTAAACTACTGAAGAGCTAAATATAGCTAGCTCACCGAAGAGGACGCCATCCAGAGGATCACGGCAACCGCAAAACGGCACCCGACTCCCACGGTCCCACCTATCAACCCCGCCTGTTCTTCGTCTTTCTCGAATTCCCCAATTTGTGTAATCCAAATATTGTATTGCTGCCACATCGAATCCCACTGCTACTTGCTTTAGATCGTGAGAGAGTGATAGAACTGGTACCTTATGTTGGAAATATGAGCAATTTACCGAATGATTTTATTAACAGAAATACTAGATAAAACATGACTAGTATAGTAGTGATAAAACAAGTCATGCGATTTGACAAAGTGAAGGTAAATAACATCTGCATATATGAGCTAGAAAGGATCATCTCTCGAGCAGATAGTAGATCAAGATGCATATATGAGGTAGATCCTAACATGTGTAGGGTAAACACTAGAAGAAAGAACTGTGACAGGACCTCTAACAGGAAAAACAAGAACACGTACTGGACAGCAGCTGGAGCAGAGGCACTGGACTTGGGGTCAGTGTCCTCCATGTCGTCGAGGAGGTTGTCGACGTCGGGGAAGTAGTCGTCGTTGGGGAAGTAGTCGTCGGAGTCCGGGGCATCCATGACGAAGAAGTCAGTAGTCGCGCAGAGCGCGCCCCAAGAACCTTATCACCCATCTCCCGTACAGGACTCAAAGAGGTGCGGTTTTGGAGGCCTACTGTCCAGACTCGTGGTGCACGCCGCAAGCCGGGATGAGGAAGATAGCAGCAGCGCAGAGATTGGAACCGGTGGCGAGAGGAAGGAGAAGTTCTGGTGCGTCTCTCTGAGAGGAGCGACCTCCCTTTTATAGGCGCAAGAGAAGGAGGCGAGAGGGCAGCGACAGCAGGTGAAACAAAGAGACGAAGACGAAGCGAACAGCCAGCAGCCGAAGGGCTGCACCGTTCGCATTCAAACTCCACTGTCGCAAAAATTTTTCAGCTTCCGTGTGACCTTTCGTATACCCGTAGTGCGTGGCAAAAATTTGGACATCGGCTCGGCTCATTCCCGCAACCCGCGGCACGTTGTGACGAGGCGTGGCGTGGCGAGGCGGGCGGCAAAGGAGGAGCGCGCGTGGATGTCCCTCTTGTTCTCATGCTCATACAAGTGGGGAAGGAGCCTCCCTTATAAAGAGGTCCAACTCCCTCTAAACTAGCAATGTGGGACTAAACTTTAGTTCCACCTCTTGCCTTGCACGAATGGGTTGCGTGGGCCTCTAGGATTTATTAGGAATTTCTGAAACTGCTATTGGGCTAGGCCCAAATAGACAAAAACTCCAGCAATCCCCCACCAGATCCCAAAGGCACACAAAATTTGCCTTCGGTTCCAGAACACTGTTTTATATACCGGTACTGCAGTGGAAACTGTTAAGTTGAACTTCCACCTAGAACCCTATGCTACACTAGTAAGCAACTTGAACAGTGGACTGGGCCTTGAAGTGCAAGTTTTCCATGAATCTAGCTTCACATAAAGCCTTGACTGATACGTGGCTACCGTGGGTCTTCCCCGCGGGTGGAGCTTATGCGTCATACTCCGAGACCTTTCATGAGTTTACTAGAGAGAACCCTACTCTCATAGATTGCGACGTTTAACAATCAGACTCATATAGGTGCGTTCTTCAAAAGATGTTCTACAGGACAACATCTCTGCTTCAAAGAGCCACTTAGAACACATTAAGATATACATCAACCTGCCATGCAGATTAGGAGAGTATTGCATCTTCATGGAGTGGTATTTATAACAGTAAGGATACTCTCCTCCCAGTTGACCAATAGCTTGTCTTCCACATCTAATTCACGGGATCCCCGATCACAAAGAATAGGTTACCACTGTGAAAAACTCATATTGTGGGTCTCATACCCATCTCCCTCAATGCATTATCTATCACATTACGTGATAGACCCTTAGTAAAAGGATCTGCCAGATTTTTAGACTTTTGGATATAATCCAATGCAATAACTCCGGAGTTTTTCATTTTCCTGACAGACTTTAATTAACCTTCTCTGAACGTGTCTTGATGACTTCATGTTATCCTTTGAACTTTTCACTTTCGTGATCACAGTTTGATTATCGCAGTTCATAAGGATACCCGGTACAGGTTTCTCAACAACCGGCAAGTCATTCAAGAGCCAACGAAGCCAATCTGCTTCGACCGTAGCTGTATCTAGAGCTGTGAGTTCTGCTTCCATTGTTGACCTCGTTAAGATGGTCTGCTTGCAAGACTTCCAAGAAACAGCGCCACCTCCATGAGTGAATACATATCCGCTCGTGGCCTTTATCTCATCAGCATCTGAGATCCAGTTTGAGTCACTATACCCTTCAAGCACCTTTGCGAGCCTAGTGTAGTGAATTCCATATTCGCAGTGCCTTTCAAATAACGCAAAACTCTCTCCAGAGCTTTCCAATGCACATCTCCTGGTTTTGAAACAAACCAACTCAGTTTGCTAACAGCAAAAGAGATGTCAGGTCTTGTAGCACTGGCTAAGTACATAAGCGAGCCAATAATCCGAGAATACTTCAATTGATCTCTAGCAATTCTTCGATTCTTTCGAAGCAGCACGCTAGCATCATATGGTGTTGGAGAGGGCTTGCAGTCACTATAGCCAAAGCAACTCAAGATCTTTTCCATGTAGTGAGATTGAAGCAATGTAATCCCACCATCATCATCTCTCAACAACTTGATGTTCAGAATGACATCAGCCACTCCTAAATCCTTCATCTCAAAACAGCGAGATAGGAAATCCTTGACCTCCTTAATAACATTCAGATTTGTTTCGAAAATCAGTATGTCATCAACATACAAGCAAAGCATAACTCCCTCGCCCCCACCATGTCGATAGTACACACATTTGTCAGCTTCGTTCACAACAAAGCCTGCAGCTGTTAAAGTTCTTTCGAACTTCTCATGCCACTGTTTGGGTGCTTGCTTGAGTCCATACAAAGACTTCAGCAACTTGCACACTTTCCCTTCCTGACCATCTATTACAAACCCATCTGGTTGTTCCATATAAATTTCCTCATACAACTCTCCATTTAGGAAAGCAGTCTTAGCCACCATTTGATGAACAAGAAGACCATGTGAGGCAGCTAGTGAAAGTAGAACTCAAATAGTGGTCAGTCGAGCCACTGGTGAGTAAGTATCAAAGAAGTCTTCACCTTCCTTTTGGGTATAACCCTTTGCCACAAGTCGAGCCTTGTACTTTTCAATAGTACCATCAGGACGAAGCTTCTTCTTGAATACCCATTTGCATCCTATAGGTTTGCACCCATACGGACGATCAGTTATCTCCCAAGTTTCATTCGCCAAGATGGAATCCATCTCGCTACGAACTGCTTCCTTCCAGTAGTCAGCATCTTCCAATGCATAGGCCTCCGAAATAGAACCGGGAGTGTCGTCTATGAGATACACAAGAAAATCATCACCAAAGGACTTTGCAGTCCTCTGTCTCTTGCTCCTAGTAGGAACTTCATTGTTTTCCTCCACAGGACTTTCAAAGTGTTCCATCGAAATGGCAGGTTCGGTAATTGTAACTGGTTCCTGATTCGATGAACTAGGCATCTCCTGATTAGATGAGGTAGCCATATCCTTCATGGGAAAGATATCTTCAAAGAAAGTCGCATCATTCGACTCCATGATGGTACCAACATGCATGTCAGGTACCTCAGATTTTACAACCAAGAATCTATAGCCGATGCTATGAAAAGCATATCCCAGGAAAACACAATCCACAGGTTTTGGTCCCAACTTCCGCTTCTTTGGAATTGGCACATTGACTTTCGCCAAACAACCCCAGGTTCGTAGATAAGAGAGCTTTAACCTTTTCTTCTCCCATTCCTTGAATGGAGTTATCTCTTTGTTCTTTGTGGGAACTCAGTTTAGAACATGACATGCAGTCAATATCGCCTCCCCCCACCATGCCTTGGAGAGACCCGATGTGTCTAACATGGCGTTAACCAAATCAGTTAGAGTATGGTTCTTTCTTTCGGCCACCCCATTTGACTGAGGTGAGTAGGGAGGTGTCCTCTCATGGATTATACCATGTTCCGCACAAAAAGTATCAAATTCATTGGAAAAATACTCTCCACCACGGTCGTACCTAAGCCTCTTGATTTTTCGATCAAGTTGGTTTTCCACTTCATCTTTATAGATCTTGAAAAAGTTCAAAGCCTCATCCTTAGATTTCAGAAAGATACACATGGCAGTATCTAGTGGAGTCGTCAATTAACGTCATGAAATATTTCTTTCCACCTTTTGTCAAAACACCATTCATTTCACATAGATCTGAATGTATAAGTTCTAGTGGTGCAAGATTTCTCGTCTCCGCAGTCACGTGAGACTTACAAGGTTGCTTAGCTTGCATACACACTTGACACTTAGATCCCTTGACAGTGGTGAAACTAGGGATTAAGTTCAACTTCACTAGTCGCGACATGCAACCAAAGTTATTATGACAAAGACGTGAATGCCACACATTTGATTCACTATTGTTGCAAATATGATTAACAACTTTATTGCAAACGTCTGATAAGGATAAACGAAATAGGCCTCCTGACTCATAGCCTTTACCAACAAAGGTTCCATACTTGGATATTACAAATTTATTTGACTCAAAGACAAGCTTGTAGTCATCTCTACACAGAAGAGATGCGCTAACAAGATTTTTATTGACGGAGGGGACATAATGCACGTTCTTCAGCCGCACGATCTTCCCCGAAGTAAACTTCAGATCGACCGTGCCAACACCACGAACAGAAGCACTTGAACCATTGCCCATTAGCACGGTTGAAGTCCCTGTGGTCTGATAAGATGAAAACATGGAAATATCAACGCATACATGCACATTAGCACCCGTGTCAATCAACCAATCAGGAGAATGACATACTGAAAGAATAGTGGAAATATACCATACCCAGCATCCTTCATGTCAATGTCTCTGATGACAACATTAGCGGTCTTGCCGCCTTTCCCAGGATGACGCTTGTCATAGCGATTAGGACAACTAGGAGCCCAATGATCAGGATCTCCACACACATGACAAGCACCTTTCTTCTTGTCACTCTTCTTCTTGAAGTTCGTGTGTTGTACAGTCTTGTTCTTCCCATCAAACTTTGCTTTACCATCAAGCTTGCCCTTGTTCTTGAACTTGTGGGACTAGAAGTTTTTCTTCTGTACCAGATTGGCACTAGATCCTCCCTCAATACCTCGAGCACGTGTGTCCTTTGCTCTCGCCTTTTCTTCCACATCAAGAGTACCAATGAGATTCGGGACGGAAAACTCCTGTCTCTTATGCTTCAGTAAGGTAGGAAAGTTCCTCCACGAAAGAGGAAGCTTAATGATAATACCCCCGGCAACAAACTTGTCCGGTAGGATACAATTGAAGTGCTCAAGTTCTCCAGCAAATGACTGTATCTCATGAGCTTGCTCAACCACGGAGCGCTCTTCAGTCATCCTGTAGTCATAGAACTGCTCCATGATGTACAACTCAGTGCCAGCATCCGAGACCCCAAACTTGGCCTTGAGTGCATCCCACATATCTTTTCCATTATCAATTGACGCATAAGGATCAACTATGTTCTCACCGAGAACACACAAGAGAGCAGCCTTAAACAAAGTATCAATTTTCTGAAAAGCTTGTGCCTGTTGAGCATCAAGTTCTCCTTCAGGTCTACCAAGAGTGGCGTCATAGCAACTCATGGTTTGAAACCATAAGACTGCTCTCACGCGCCACCTCTTATAGTGGATACCCTCAAACATAGGAGGTCTTATGAAAGCAGCAAAACCATTCGAGGTAAATTGCCTATAATAAGGTTTTTGGATTGTTGGAAATATGAGCAATTTACCGAATGATTTTATTAACAGAAATACTAGATAAAACATGACTAGTATAGCAGTGATAAAACAAGTCATGCGATTTGACAAAGTGAAGGTAAATAACATCTGCATATATGAGCTAGAAAGGATCATCTCTCGAGCAGACAGTAGATCAAGATGCATATATGAGGTAGATCCTAACATATGTAGGGTAAACACTAGAAGAAAGAACTGTGACAGGACCTCTAACAGGAAAAACAAGAACACGCACTGGACAGCAGCTGGAGCAGAGGCACTGGACTTGGGGTCGGTGTCCTCCATGTCGTCGAGGAGGTCGTCGACGTCGGGGAAGTAGTCGTCGGAGTCTGGGGCGTCCGTGACGAAGAAGTCAGTAGTCGCGCAGAGTGCTCCCCAAAAACCTTATCACCCTTCTCCCGTACAGGACTGTCGCAAGCCGGGATGAGGAAGACAGCGCGCAGAGATTGGAACCGGTGGCGAGAGGAAGGAGAAGTTCTGGTGCGTCTCTCATCGGCTCGTTCGCGTCGTGGCGAGGCGGGTGGCGAAGGAGGAGCGCGCGTGGATGTCCCTCTTGTTCTCATGCTCATACAAGTAGGGAAGGAGCCTCCCTTATAAAGAGGTCCAACTCCCTCTAAACTAGCAATGTGGGACTAAACTTTAGTTCCACCTCTTGCCTTGCACGAATGGGCTGCGTTGGCCTCTAGGATTTATTAGAAATTTCTGAAACTGCTATTGGGCTAAGCCCAAATAGACAAAAATTCCAGCACCTTACATCTGGTATCAGAGACACCATGGATCCTTGGCTCGTCTCCGCTGGCGTTAGTTCATCGAAACCCTTCTTCTTTTCCACAGTCGCCAAATAACTCAAGGATATGGATTTGGCGGCAGCTGTGACTGGCACGGCGCTGCGAAGAGTGCATGCCACGTCGATTGTGCTGCAGAAGATTGCAACTCATGCGTGCGCGGACAACTGAAGAATTGCCACACCGATTGTTGTGGCGGGTGCGACAAGTGATTTGCGCCATATATAGTACTCCCTCTGTAAATTAATATAAAAGCGTTTAGATCACTAAAATAGTAGTCTAAACGCTCTTATATTAGTTTACGGAGGGAGTAGGAGTAATATGTACATAACTCGTTCATTATATCATGGACTAGTAGAACTCCCGTCCGTTGCTACGGGTGATGGATATATTTTTTGCTGGTTGCATATATAAACATACTGTATGTCAACTTTTGCATGTATATAAATGAGCAAGTAACAATCAAAATGTAATTGAAACCGGCTTCACTTGCAATGTATGTCTATAAAAAAAATCAAATAGAACAATGTGTACATAGAGAGGAAGGATCCAACTAATTATCTGCTACTTGTTGCTTTTAAGATATCTCGTATAGTTCAATGTGAATCGCGTCCCGATTTTAGTGAGATACAAATTGTAGGATACATATAGACCACTTGGTTGGCATTTTCTCTAAATATAACTTGTTGGTCTATCTAAAATTTACGACCATGGCAGGCGCCGCGACACCCGGGGTCACAGGGGTCGCGACGACTCGCGTAACAGAGAAGGGTGGGGCGCGCGCTTCAGGCGCAGCCTCAGCCGCGAGACGCCTCACGCGATCATGGCCGCGACATCGGGCGCAACGGTTGCCGTGATGATGCTGGCCGCGACCGCGGCGACCGCCGTCGTGATGCTGACACGCCTGCTGTTTTGCTGGGCTCCGGATCCTCAAGCGTGGCGGCGGCCCGTGCCTCCGAGATGCAACCTCTACGGACGTGGATTTTTAGAACATCTGCACCCGGGCCCTGCTATCCTGGGTGTCCAATATTGCTTTAAGATCTGTGCAACACAACTAACTTTCTATATGAAATTTTCTCTTTTTTGTTTCTCTCACATAGAACATGTCTTGAACTTCAAACCTTTGCTGCAAATGTTTGAACTTCAAAACATGTTCTATGTGAGATAAATAAAAAAGAGAAATGTGTTTGCACGAATCACGATGCACAGAATGGATGGCTAGATAGAAAGGGTCTGGTTGCAGGTGTTCTATTATATGTTTTCGCAGCCTCTACAAGCCTTGCCGCTGGAGGCTGGGCGCGGCCGCAACATCGCAAGGCATCCCTCGCTACGTGCTGCCCAGCGTCGCTCTCAAGAAGCCCTCAGGCCGCCTGCCTCGCCACCGCTGTCACCAACCTCCGTTCTGCCACCGTCACCCAGGTCCAAGAGGAATGAAGTTCAGTCGGCCACGCTGCTGCCAGGGGAGCCAAGTGGGACGCTGCTACAGCTCTGTGCGCCCACGACGATGTTGCTGCCTGTGCCGTCCCCGTCAAGGCCCCCTGGGTTCGAGGCCTCGCCAACGCCGCCACTGCCGTCCAACGGGCCGGTGCGCCGCACCCCTTCGCCCGTGCGGTGCCGTAGGGCCGATGCTTCTAGTGATGTTGGACTGCAGTGCCTTGCGCCGTTGCTTGAAGATCGGCAGGAGGCCATCCTGCCCACCCCAGCTCCAACACCGCCTCAGGCTCTTACGGCGCGCCGTAAAACAATGGCCGGAGTCTCCATCTCCAGGGTCGGCGGCACCTTCTCGCTGCACAAGACAAAGATGGCAAGCCGCCCCAAGGCCACGCCCGTGACTCGCGTGGCAGAAATCCTGGTCTGTCGCTCTCTCGGCATCGTCAAGGATGGAAAGGACATCACCACCGCAGCCTTGGTGTTACATCAGCGACCCAGTAGGGTGGTGACACGACACGGCAGATAACCGGTGGGGCCGAGGCGTCAGAGACAAGTGGCTGAGAGCTGTGTGTGTGAGTGCAACCGCACCAGGATTGTTGGGTGGTGGCGTGGGTGGTGTGAGTGTTATATGTAGCTGGCTGTGACTCCTGTAGGGGCATCGAGAAAGTAAACAAACAAATGAAAAGAGAGGAAGCTGATCTTCCCTCACCTCTCCTTACCTACCCTTATCCCCTCCTTGCTCCAGATCTCAAATCCTCCTTCTCCTCTTCCTAGATCGGCCCGTAACAACTTGGTATCAGAGGTCAGGCGTCGATCTGGAGCCACCGGACTACCTGCGGAAGCCGCGCTACAACACCAAACAAGCCCTCCGTGCCGCCGCCGTGGAAGAGCAGTTAGCAACCCTGATCTAGAGCGTCAACGAAAGCCGCGCTGCCAACGACGCTAAGCTCGAGGCCATCCAGGTCTCCCTCGAGCTCTGGCGCCCCGCCGTGACCAACCTGTAGGACCAGCTCGACGAGCTCCGCACGCAAGTGGGCCGGATCGCGCTCCACCCGGCGCTCGCCGATCTAGCGGCTGCAGCGCCAGATCCGGTGGTGCGGCCCATCGCGTCGCCGTCAGCGGCCGATCTGGAGCGCCATGGGCCAAGTTGCCACGGCGTCGTCTACGGTTCCGGGGGTCGGGCACCTGGGGTGGTCACCACCCTAGCGCCGCCTCCGGGCAATGGTGCGTACAATATCCCGTCTTCTTCTTCGTTTTCGCACATGGCAGTAGAAGTAGGGGATGGGGAAAGGAGCTCGATCATAGGCAGTTTTCCCCCACACAATTGGGCTCTGCCTAAGTTGGATTTTCCTTCATTCGATGGTGACAACCCCCAATTCTGGCAGAGTAGGTGTGAGAAGTACTTTGACGTGTATGGGGTGCAGCGGGAGTTGTGGGTGCGCGTCGCGACACTCCACTTCACCGGCAACGCTGCTCGCTGGTTGCAGTTGCAGGAATCACATAGGGTATCCTTCACTTGGGAGGCTCTGTGCGCAGCGCTGCGGGGCAACTTCGGTAGGGAGCAGTATCAGGTGCAGTTGCGACAGTTTCGTACACTTCGTCAGACAGGCACAGTGCATGCCTACATGACACAGTTCGAGGAGATTATGCACCAACTCTTGGCTCATAATTCTTCATTTGATTCAGTCTTTTTTACCACACAATTTCTTGAAGGGCTTAAGCATGAGATTCGCATGGGTGTGTTGTTACATCAACCGAAAGATTTGGACTCTGCTTTTTCCCTTGCTGCATTACAGGAGGAGCTGGTGGAGGCCCTTCCTCATCGCGAATTCAGACGGCAAGATGTGTCAGTCGTTCGCCAGCAAGCACGGCTGCTGCTGGCATTGGGGTCTCCGCCCGCGCTACCCCTCCAACACGGGCTTCCCGCGGTGGCTGATGACAAGCGTGGCCTGGACGCGGCCAATGCTCCGGAACGCCAGGCGCGGGGGGATGACAGAGTCGCGGCGTTACGCAACTACCGCCGTGCCCACGGTCTGTGCTTCAAGTGCATCGAACGGTGGGGGCAAGGCCAGCAATGCGCCGCTACCGTGCAACTCCATGTAGTGGAAGAGCTGCTGGATCTCCTTCAAGCCAATGATCCACTCCCTCTTCCTGAAGAGGACCTGGAAGATGATGTTCTGATGTCGATTTTCAAGGTTGCTACTATAGGACAGACCATTCCCCACACGGTCAGATTGGTGGGCAGAATTGCAGGCAAGGAAGTACTTGTGTTAGTGGATTCGGGTAGTTCGCATAGCTTTATCAGTGAAGCTGTGGCCAGCCGTATGTCAGATCAAGTTCGGCCTACCCAAGGGATGTCAGTCAAGATAGCAGATGGAGGTGTGCTTTAGTGCTCAGGTGTCATTCCGGCCTGTCAGTGGCACACTCAAGGGCATACATTCGAGGCAAATTTGCGAGTCCTATCCTTAGGATGTTACGATATGGTAGTGGGCATGGATTGGTTGCAGAGATGTGGTCCAATGTGGGTGGATTGGGAGCAGAAACAGTTGCAGTTCACACACCACGGTGAGCTGATCATGCTTCAAGGAGTGCAAGGGAAGTTGCAGCCAGTGCCGCAGATATCCCTAGACTAGCTTCAGATGTTAGAAGCTGACGATGCGATAGCCTGCATGGTCACTATATTCCAGATAAAGGAGGCAAAGGAGGCAAAAGAGCCTGATGTTGTACCACCGGAAGTTGTGGAAATCTTGGATCAGTTTTCAGTGGTGTTTTCGGAACCCAAGCAACTACCAAAACACAGGCCATGGGACCACTCAATTCCCCTTATTCCTGGGGCGAAACCAGTCAATATCACGCCATATCGATACACTCCAGAACAAAAAAATGAAATCGAGGAGCAAGTAAAAGAGATGCTCAAAGCAGGGTTGATCGTGCCTAGTACCAGCCCCTTCTCTTCCCCAGTGTTGTTGGTCAAGAAGAAGGACCAAACCTGGCGATTCTGTGTCGACTTCCGGCACCTGAACATGATCACTATCAAGAATACCTACCCCTTGCTGGTGATAGATGAACTGCTTGATGAGCTTTTGGGATCCCGTTGGTTCTCCAAACTAGATCTACGGGTGGGCTACCACAAAATCAGGCTGGTGGAGCAAGATGAAGAGAAAACTGCATTCAAAACCCACCAAGGGCACTACCAGTTCAGGGTGTTGCCGTATGGGGTGACGGGAGGTCCCCCAACGTTTCAGACTGGCATGAACATTGTCTTTGCACCCCTCCTGCACCATGGAGTCCTGGTCTTCATGGATGATATCCTGATCCACACTCGCACATATAGTGCACATCTGGAATTGTTGGGTCAGGTGCTGCAGCTTCTGAAGGATAACGAGCTCTTTGCCAAGCGATCCAAATGCTTGTTCGCTCATAACAGCATTAGTTACTTGGGGCACAAAATCAGTGGGGAGGGTGTGGCTACGCTGGAAGAACGTGTGCAGACAGTAAAAACTTGGCCACGACTACAGACTGTGAAGCATCTCAGGGGATTCCTCGGGCTGGCCGGTTACTATCATAAATTCGTCAAGAACTTTGGGATTCTCAGCCGGCCGCTCACTGACCTCCTTAAGAAGAACTCCCTGTTCGTGTGGACGCCCACTACGGAGGAGGCATTCCAAGCCTTGAAACGAGCACTGGTGGAAGCGCCCGTTCTTGCTCTGACGGACTTCTCCAAGCCATTCGTGGTGGAAACCGATGCGAGTGCAACGGGGATCGGCGCGGTGTTAATGCAGGATGCACATCCCGTGGCTTATCTGAGCAAGGCGCTCGCACCACGTAATCTGGGGCTCTCGGCATATGAAAAAGAGTGTCTCGCCTTACTTCTTGCAGTGGATCGATGGCGCCCATATTTGCAGCATACAGAGTTCTTGATTCGCACGGACCAGAAAAGTTTGTTGAATTTGACCGATCAATGCTTGAACACGCCGGTCCAGGAGCGAGCCTTCACAAAGTTAGTTGGGTTGCAATTCAAAATACAGTATAAAGCTGGAATCTCCAACAAGGCAGCAGATGCACTGTCAAGATGCAGCCATGATGACACAACAGAGTTAGCAGCCATTGTTGTGTGCCGCCCGGCATGGCTTGAAGCGGTCCCAGCCAGTTATAGTCAGGACGATAAGGCTCAGCAACTTCTGTCGAGACTGGCGCTCAGCTCCCAGGATGAGGAAGGGTTTACTTTCCATGATGGTGTCATCAAGTTCCAAAAGCGAATCTGGATTGGCAATGATACAGAGATCCAAAACAACTTAATCAAGGCTCTCCACGACAGCGCTACTGGGGGCCATTCAGGATTTCATGCCACATATCATCGCGTCCGCCGGCTGTTCGCCTGGAAGTTTGAAGATGATGGTCAAGGAGTTTGTCCGTCACTGTGTCACTTGCCAGAAGGCAAAGACAGAGCGTGTTTCTCCAGCTGGACTGTTACAACCTCTTCCAATTCCGAAGCATCCCTGGGCAGTGGTGTCGCTGGATTTCATTGAAGGCTTGCCAAAATCAGGAGGGTTCGACGTGATCCTGGTGGTAGTGGACAAATTCTCGAAATATCCCACTTTGTGCCCATGAAGCATCCGTACACAACACAAACCGTGGCAACAACATACATGCAACAGATCTTCCGTCAGCATGGTTTACCCTTGGCGCTGATTTCGGACCGGTACAGAATCTTCACTAGTGCATTATGGCAAGAGTTGTTTCGGCTATCACAAACACAACTTCGCATGAGCTCATCGTACCACCCGCAAACGGATGGCCAGATGGAAAGAGTCAACTAGTGCCTGGAGACCTATCTGAGATGCTCCGTCCACTCCTGCCCTCACAACTGGTACCGCTGGTTGTTCCTGGCCGAGTACTAGTATAATACTACCTTCCATTCAGCTCTTGGGAGGACGCCGTATGAAGTGATCTACGTTACTCTACCTCGGGAGTTTGGAGTCGAGCAACTAGACCAGTGCACGGTGCCGGACCTGGCAACTTGGCTCAAGGAGAGGGAGGTCGTGATGGAACTCTTGCAGCAACAGCTAAAGCGCACGCAGGATAGGATGAAAACACAGGTAGATAAGAAGCGCACGGATTGGGAGTTTGCCGTAGGGGATTTGGTGTTCCTCCGGCTTCAGCCGTTCGTCCAAACTTCAGTGGCTCAATGCCCATTCCAGAAACTGGCCTTCCGGTACTATGCGCCTTACAAGATCGATGCTCGTGTGGGCAAAGTGGCCTACAAGTTGAAATTACCAGCTACCAGCAAAATTCACCCGGTGGTTCACGTGTCGCAGCTCAAACAGGCCCTGGGATGCGACATTCCAGCCGAGGAAGATCTACCCCCCGACAGCGACATTCTGCAGGCAGAACACACGCCACTGAATGTTCTGGCTGATCGTATGGTGACTATTGCGACCGGTGAGCAGTCGCGCCTCTTCATTCTATGGTCGGATCTGCCCTCCTCAATGGCCACTTGGGAGGATCCAGAAAAATTGCAGCGCCGGTTTCCAACGTCACTGGCTTGGGGAGAAGCCAGACCTCAACAGGGGGAGAATGTCACATCTGTGACCCACCAGGGTGGTGACACGACACAGCAGATAACCGGTGGGGCCGAGGCGTCAGGGACAAGTGGCTGAGAGCTGTGTGTGTGTGAGTGCAACCGCACCAGGATTGTTGGGTGGTGGCGTGGGTGGTGTGAGTGTTATATGTAACTGGCTGTATACCTGGCCATGGGAAGCCCGGCCAGCCGGCCCGGCCCGACCCAGCCTGAAAAAGCCCGACCCGGCCTGGCCCGACGCTGCCCCCGGGCCGGGCTCGGGCCTAGATTTTGAGCCCGAAGGCCGGGCCGGGCCCGGGCCCGTCGTTTTTGCGCTTTCCTGAAAGTCGGGCCGGGCCGGCCCGAAGCCTGACGGGCTTTTAGGTGTTCGGGCCGGGCTCGGGCCAAAAAAACAGGCCCGTTGGTCGGGCCGGGCCGGGCCCGGGCCTGGGTTTTTTGCGTCGGGCTTGGCTAGGCCCGGCCCGGCCCGAGCAGGGGCGTACCCACGCTAGGCTAGGGGGTGTCACACGACACCGGGTAGAAACATATTTTACCTATACATATATAGCCCATATAAGGCTGGGACACCCCGTAATTTCATTACCTGGACACCGGTGCAACAAGCCGGCCCATTCAACAATTACCTGCGGCGCGATGCAGCTAGCCAGTGCGATTCTTAAAGGGTAGTACTCTGCGCCGGCGCACCGGCCGAAATTTCGGCCGGTCCGTTGCGGAGCGTTCGATGAGACCCCGTCCAATGGTTGGATCTCATAATAATTTGTCCCCCATTCAACCATTGGGTCTCGTAATAATTAGTCAACCCACGTTTCTCCCCTACGTCACGCACACGCGCGTAACTGCCCGCGGTGAACCTCCTACTTGTTCAGATCGGGCTGTCCTCTCCCTCGTGCACGAGGTCACCGTTGCCGCCGCCGTCCCCCACATCTCGCCTCCTCCCATCGCCAGATGTGTCTCCGCTCATAGCAGTGGCTGGTTTGTAGCAGAATAAAAATAAAAATGGAGAACACGGCGACCCGGGTTTGAAGCAAAACATGGTTTCCACCAAAAATGTGACATGGTTCCAGCAAAATTGTAAAGTGGTTCCAGCAAAAAGCAATATTGTTTCTAGGAAACATAGATATGCTTCCAGCAGAAAACACATGATTGCAACAAAAAATTGATATGGTTCCAGCAAAATTGAGAAGTGGTTCCAGCAAAAATGATATTCTTCGTAGCAATCATTGTTATGGTTCCAACAAAAAACACATGGTTTCAACAAAAAATTAATATGGTTCCAGCAAAAAATTGAAAAAAAGGTTTTCCCAAACAATTATATGTTTCCAGCAAAAATTCATGGCGGCCACCAGCCGTCGCCTCCCAGCACGGTCCTCCCTTGTGTTGAGTCGAATGCTTGTTCGAGCAAAAAAAAACCTATGCAGCAAAAATCATGGCGGCCATTGCCGTCCCCGTCCAGGCACTAGCCTCTCCTGTTGCAGCAGAAAAGAAAGCGAGTTCTAGCAAAAATCAAAAGTGGTTCCAGCAAAACAACAACAAAAGGCAACTTACCATGGCCATTGCCGTCGCCACCCGCCACCATCCTCGCCGTTTGAAGAAAAACCACTGGCCGATTCCAGCACCGCTCCTCATCTGTCGCAGCATCCCCCCCGCGTCACCGCCGGTCCCCGCCCTTTTCGCTGCTGGACGCAATAGCTTCCGCCGCGGGTCGGCCGCTCAACCCCTTGCATCCACGGGCGCAGCTCGCCGTGCGCCATGAGCGCATCTCATCGCCGGTGGTGTTGCTCTTGGTCAAAGGGGGAAAGGGGTGGTGGGGCAGCCTCAGCCAATACACAGAATAGAAGAAACACAAAAGTGGAGGGGGGTGGCCATGGCCGGCCGGCGCCGCCTCGCCGGTGGTAGCGGATCTCGTAGGGGAAGCAGGGGCGAAGTGCAAGCGGCCGGCGGAGCAGAGGAGATGAGGATGTGCGAGACGAACAATAATTTTGGATCTTGTCTCTGTGGAGATAAGGTGAGGGAAAGGGGCGGCGCGCAGGGCCCACTTAAGAAACGTGCATGTGACAGCCGCGTGCGACCGGCTGAGTTTTCAGCCGGCGCATCGGCCACAAACGTTTACCATTCTTAAAGGTGATCGGCAGCTGCCCCTCCTCCCACCCCAGCCGCTCCTCCTCCCAACCCTAGCCGCCCTCCACCTCAACCCCCCGCCCCCCCTTCCCTTCCTGGCCGCCGCCTAAGGAAGCCGTCGGGCAAGCCCGGGGCACCAAGGATGGTGGCAACGGGGCCTCGGTTGCCCTGCATCTGCATGGGGAACCCCGGATCTGGAGCGGCGGCTCCATTGGCAAGGCATGGCCGGCTAGCAGTCGTGCGGGTGGTGGATCTGGTGTCCCGGCTGCTCGGGCGGTGGGATCCGGTGGTCGTTGGCGGCCGCCGGCGACTTCTACGGCGGTTGGTGCGCGTGATCTGGCGCCTCCTCTCCTCCCCTGTTCGACGTACGGGCCAGCCTGGTCGGGCCGCGCTTCCTCTTGGTCGCCGCTTCTGTACAGGAGGCGCTGCTGGTGGCGAGGATCTAGTTCGGGCGAAATCGCTGGGCAGCCATGATTGGCAGCGCCGATGGCGGTGGTGCGACCCTATCCTAGCATGGATTTACGTCCGTTGCTTGGAGATGGACTCGCGTAGGTGGAGGTCGTCAGCTGGCGTCGTGGTGGTGTCAATGGCGGAGGACCTGCCAAGGCTCGCGTAGGTGGAGGTCGTCGTTCGGCGTCGTGGTGGCGTCGATGGCGGAGGACCTGCCAAGGTTGTCACCTCAATTTGCTTTGAAGATGGACCAGTGAAAGATGGCAGCGACGACACATGTGAGTGCATCGGACCGGTTTGAGCCCCGGACCCGGCAGATGGCTTGGTCGGGGCCTCCGACTTTAGATGTTAGGCTTAGGTGAGAGGTCTGGATATGTGGCCCAACTTGCACCCCTTCATCATGTGAGGAGTAGCGGCAGATGTTGCCAAGATGACGGATTCAAGCATATTATTGTTCTACTTTGTAAGGTCCTCGAGAATAATTAATAAAATGGCTGTATGCATCTCCCAGATGCAGAGGCCGGGGGTCATCCTCCTTTTCCAAAAAAAACCAAGGTAAGCTTACTTTTAAAATCAAGTACTAGATACCTATTCTTTCATGGTTTAATCTTCTCTGCCCAAATATAAGTTATCAAGCGTAAATATCAAATAATAACTATCAGTCATAGAAGGAAGTATTTCTAGAAAAGCAAGAGCGATCAATACATGATGAAAATGTTGATCGGTTTTGAAAAAGCAAGTGTTGTAGGATCATATGCATTAATATTTAACACGGTATGCCAGTATTATACATGGGACACCGGGTAATTTTTATCATGGGTCCGCCCCTGGGCCCGAGGTATGGCTAGGTATAGCTGGCTGTGACTCCTGTTGGGGCATCGAGAAAGTAAACAAACGAATGAAAAGAGAGGAAGCTGATCTTCCCTCACCTCTCCTTACCTAACCGTATCCCCTCCTTGCTCCAGATCTCAAATCCTCCTCCTCTTCCTAGATCGGCCCGTAACACTTGGACGCCTTCGCGGACCGCTTCAAGGAGCATCTGTCGCCGGAGGTGCTCACAGCCATGAGGGGCCTGTTTAAGCTAGACGACGCCAATGCAGATGCTGTGGAGGAAGCTCTCCTGGCGCATGGAGGAGGAGGCACGCTGGACCTGGAGAGGGCCGATGAGGAGGCCGTGCTGAAGTAGGCAGCGTCCTCAGCCGCTACTCATAATCTGGGTTGTTGGTTGCTATGTTAGTATAACTATTTGCATGTTGCCGGATGGTTAGGTGCTGGGTCAAGTTTCACCTTGGTAGCAAAGTGTGTGGGAGTGCTGTATATGCGCCATGTATAAGGGGAAATACACTTGTGTTCCTGGTTGTATATGCACGAGATATGGAGATTTTTTCAATATTTTAATAAAAAGTCAAAATAGGTCAAAACTATTTTGACAAAACACTTGACTTACTTTTGCACTAGTATATAAATCTCGACGAAAAAAAAACAAAAGTTGACCTCACAGAAAAAAGACAAAATTTAGCTGCTATTATAGGTCACTATTCACACTATTTTAGCCAAAAAATTGTCTTTTTGAAAAGAAGTCAAAGGGATTTTTTTTGGATTTTTTTTCTCACGAGTACAATAGAAGGTCAAGTTTATTTCAAAAATATTTTCAGAAATTTTCGACTTTTTGTTGAATTACTAATTTTTTTCCATATAGGGTGCATATGTCCCTATAGACCAAAAGTTCCCCTCCCATGTATTAGGTTATAAATGCAACCGTGGGTGTTGGCTGTCGCATATGTGTGCACACAAATTGCTGTTCTCACTGCCAGTTCAGATGCTGCCATGTTTCTTCTTGCCTATGTTCAGTGGCTATGCTCCAGGTCCTCACTGTTAATTTATGTCAGCACAACCAGTAAACTTTCTGAGCTGGAATGTCCAGGGCCTTAACTGTCCAAATCGGCGGTCGACAGTTAATGCTACTATCGCTTCCTCCTCCTGTCATGTAGTGTGCCTCCAGGAAACGAAGCTCGACATGTTTTTTTTAGAACAAAGACGCTAGGAGCGAACGGCTTTAAATTAATAAAACCCACAACAAGCAGCGTTACCACCAAGTCAACCTTACATAACATAACAACGAGCACACAACTCAGGCCAAACTAACGCAACGTGTTTAAGAGTTCTAAGCGGCCAAAAGAGCGAGAGTGTTACATGGCACCAGGGCCAGTCATCGAGCACGTAGGCTCTCGCACAACCAAACCAAAAGGGCTACTCCCCTTCAAGGAGTAGCAACAGGCTCTCTAGCCTTTTCGTAAACATGACGCAGACGGTCTTGGGCTTGCTGCATCTGATCAACATCCTTGTGCCTTGCCAATGGACTCCACTGCTGCAGGAAGATGATGCAATTGAAGATGATATTAGCTGGGTGGGTTGGGAACACCTTTTCAATAGCAATTTTATTCCGAGTAAGCCATAGCGCCCAAAAAAGGGCCCCAACGCATGACCACAACACGCGTTTACTACTCCCCTGCACCGAGTTCAAGATTTGCGCGAGATCGCTGGACGACCGCGGGTCCCAAGCAATGGCCGCCGCCTCTCGGACAGCACTCCAGGCAAACCGCGCCAACAGGCACAGGAAGAAAACGTGGTTCACGTCTTCTACCACGTTACAGAGCGCACATAGACCTGACGTCGACCCCTACCTTTTGGCGATATTGTCAGAGGTGGGAAGTCTGTTTCTGAACAGTTGCCAGAAAAACACCTTGATTTTCAGCGGAAGTCGTGATTTCCAGAGCCCGTTTGCTGCTGGCAAGGTTGGGCCCTGGCACAGCCTCCGGTACAACGAGCTAACCGTGAACTTGTCGGACGCAGTGAGGGTCCATGACACCGTGTCCGCTTGCGTGGACAACATTGTCTGACCGATGAGCTGGTGCATCTCTTCGAGGCTTGCCTACTCAAGAGTGGAGAGCTCGCGATGGAAGTAGATCGCCGGAGGGGATGTTGACAAGGCCGAAGCCACCGTTAGGTCCGGGTCTACCGCCAGAGAGTAAAGGTCCTGGAATTGCGACCAAAGCTGTTGGGATCCAACCCAAAGATCGAGCCAGAACCGAACTGACCTGTCGTCGCCAATGGAAAACTTGGCACCCAAGGCGAAGGCCTGGCGGACGGTCAAAAGGTTGTTCCAGAAGGGGGAGCGCCGAGCCGCCCCTTGGAAGAAAGAACCGCTCGGGAAATACTTGGCTTGAAGGATGTCAACCCAAAAACCAGTTGCCCCTTGGGAGATCTTCCAAATCCATTTGCACATGAGTGCAATGTTTAGGATTCGCATGTTGGTGATTCCTAGACCCCCCATATCCTTCGGGCGACAAACAATGTCCTACTTGACTAGTTGGTATTTGCGTTTCGGGCCCGACCCCTCCCAAAAGAAATGGGAGCGAGGCGTGTCCAATTTAGAGTGAACCCCTTCCGCTAGGAGGAAAAGGCACATCGCGAACATGGGAAGGGAGGATAGGCTCGAGTTCGTGAGCACTAGCCTAGCCGCGGACGAGAGGAATTTCCCATGCCACGGGCACACCCGCCCCCCAACCTTAGTCCAAAGCGGAGCCCAACCCTCAACCGGGACACGCTTGGAGTCAAGAGGTAGGCCCAGGTACGTAAAGGGAAGCTTGCCCACCTTGCAGTTGAGCAAGTCCACAATACGTCTACCGTCCACAGCATCTAAGCCCATGGGCAGAACTTCGCATTTGTGGAAGTTTATTTTCAGCCCGGACATGAGCTCGAAGCTGATAAGGATGGCTTTGACCGTGGCCACGCTATGCAGGTCAGGATGGAACAGCAAAAGTGTGTCGTCCGCGTTCTGCAAGTGGGACCCCCCCCCCCCCGGATAAGGTTTCCCATGACACCTTTGATGTGGCCAGCCTCAATGGCTTTTTGCAACATCACCACCAACGCATCGACGACAAAATTAAACAAGATGGGGGACATCAGGTTGCCCTGACGTAGTCCCCGCTTGTTTCGGAAGAAGTGCCCTACTTCTCCGTTGACCGAGATCGCAGTATGGCCACCTGAGACCAGCTGCATCACACGGTGAACCCAAACAGCCGAGAATCCCCAACTAATGAGAACTTGGCACAAAAAGTCCCAGTTAACACGATCATACGCTTTCTCGAAATCTAGTTTGAAAAGGATAGCCAGTTCGTTCGTATGTTTGAGCTCGTGAAGCACTTCTTGGAGGGCCAGCAGGCCCTCAAGGATGTGGCGACCCCTAATGAACGCAGATTGCGAGCGACTAACGGTGCGGTGAGCGATAGGAATTAGGCGCGTAGTACAAGCTTTAGCACAGATCTTAAAAGGAACGTTGATCAGCGCGATGGGGCGGAACTGGCGAATTTTTCCGCACGGTCACTTTGTGGATGAGCGAGAGAACGCCGTAGTTAAGTCTAGCAATATCTACCGTTCCTCGCATGAAGTCGTTGCACACCTCAAAGACGGGCTCGCGGAGAAGAGGCCAGAAGCGCTTGAACATGGCCACCGGCCACCCATCTGGACCCGGCGCCGTGTCAGATTTCATGCCATTTAGAGCATCATCGATCTCCTTGGGGAGAAACATCAGTCCCAACTCGGCGTTCTTGCGGTCCAGGACCCGTTGGAAAGGCAGCCACACGTCTGCACGGAGTCCAACCCTCTGCTCCTCTCTAGTTCCCATCAAATTGATGTAGAACTCGTAGACGTGCGACACGATGTCGGCTTGGCATAACAGGAGCCCCTGCTCCGATTGCAGCCTGAGGATCGCGCATTTCCATCTTCTCCCATTTGCGTAAGCGTGGAAGTATTTGGTGCTAGCGTCCCCCTTAAGAGTCCACTTGAGACCATCCCTGCGCCTCCAGTACTCCTCCTCGCTCCGAAGAAGAGCCTCGACTTGCCCTTCCAGGGCGTAACGAAGAGCCCATTCCTGTTCGGAGAAGGATCTCAAGTCGTCCTGGGCGTCGAGACATGCAATCTCGTCGACAAGTCTCGCCCTGAGAAGCTTGTCGTCTCGCCCTTGGTTAGCACCCCAGCCCTTGAGGCACGCACGGAGGCAGACCCCTGCCACTATCCAAAATTCCATTGGGCCGCGCTGTGGACCGATTTGGTGCACACAGGAGCTCCATTTATCCCTAAATACAGAGTCGAAACCTGGTATCTTGAACCATGCCGTCTCAAAAAAGAAACGGGGGTGATAACCCGCAAGTATAGGGGATAGTTGTAGCCTCTTTCGATAAGTAAGAGTGTCGAACCAACGAGGAGCTAAAGGTAGAACAAATACTCTCTCAAGTCCTATCGGCCACTGATACGACTCTACGCACGCTTGGAGTTCGCTTTACCTAGAACAAGTATGAAACTAGAAGTATTTTGGAGGTGTTGTTGGATAGGTTTGCAAGATAATAAAGAGCACGTAAATAGAAACTAGGGGTTGTTTATATAAAGAAGCAATAAAATAAATATAGCGAGTGTGGAAAAGTGGTGGTAGGAGTCGTGGAATTGTCCCTAAGCAATTGACTACGTTACTAGACCGGTAATCACTATTGCAATTCTATTTGAGGGAGAGGCACAAGCTAGCATACTTTCTCTTCTTGGATCATATGCACTTATGATTGGAACTCTAGCAAGCATCCACAACTACTAAAGATTCATTAAGGTAAAACCCAACCATAGCATTAAAGTATCAAGTCCTCTTTATCCCATACGCAACAACCTACTTACTCGGGTTTGTGTTTCAGTCACTCACGCAACCCACTATAAGCGACTCGTGAACGCATTGCAACACCCTACAGCGGGAATCCCTCACGCTTGCATGACACGGATGGCACAATAGGACAGCACCAATAATAAAACATGCAACTCAACCAATCATAGCAATTCGTCAATCACCGATAGGACAACAAAAATCTACTCAGACATCATAGGATGGCAACACATCATTGGATAATAATATGAAGCATAAAGCACCATGTTCAAGTAGAGGGTACAGCGGGATGCGGGAGAGTGGACCACTGAATATAGATGGGGGAAGGGGAGGGAAATGTTGGTGAAGATGGCGGAGGTGTTGGTGAAGATCGCGGTGATGATGATGGCCCCCGGCAGCGCTCCGGCGGCACCGGAAGCAAGGGGGAGAGAGGCCCCCTTCTTCTTCTTCTTCCTTGACCTCCTCCCTAGATGGGAGAAGGGTTTCCCCTTTGGTCCTTGTCTCCCATGGCTTGGGAGGGGCGAGAGCCCCTCCGAGATTGGATCTATCTCTCTGTTTTTTTGCGTTCTCTGTTTCTGCCCCTTCACCGTTTCCTTTATATCTGGAGATCCGTAACTCCGATTGGGGTGAATCTTTCGCCCAGATTTTTCTCGTAAAATTAGCTTTCTTGCGGAAAAAGAAGGGCATCAACCGCCTTACGGGTGGCCCACGAGAGTCCAGGGCGCGCCCAGGGGGAGGGCGCGCCCCCTGTCTCGTGGCCACCTCGGACACCGTTTCGCGTTGATTCTTCCTCCGGAAAATCCCAAATATCCCAAAATAATTCTGCGTCCGTTTTTATCCCGTTTGGACTCCGTTTGATATTGGTTTTGTGCGAAACATAAAACATGCAACAAACAGGAACTGGCACTGGGCACTGGATCAATATGTTAGTCCCAAAAATAGTATAAAAAGTTGCCAAAAATATATGAAAGTTGAAGAATATTGGCATGGAACAATCAAAAATTATAGATACGACGGAGACGTATTAGCATCCCCAAGCTTAATTCTTGCTCGTCCTCGAGTAGGTAAATGATAGAAAGATAATTTTTCATGTGGAATGCTACCTAGCATAATCTTGATCATATGTCTAATCATGGCATGAATATTAAGACACGAGTGATTCAAAGCAATAGTCTATCATTTGACATAAAAAACAATATTACTTCGAGTGTACCAATAAAGCAATCATGTCTTTTCAAAACAACAAGGCCAAAGCAAGTTTATCCCTACAAAATCATATAGTTTGGCCATGCTTCATTTTCGCCACACAAAAATGCTCCCATCATGCACAACCCCGATGACGAGCCGAGCAATTGGTTCATACTTTTTAACGCGCTTCAGCTTTTTCAACCCTCACGCAATACATGAGCGCAAGCCATGGATATAGCACTATAGGTGGAATAGAGTATAATGATGGATATTATGTGGAGAAGACAAAAAAAGGGAGAAAGTCTCACATCGACGCGGCTAATCAACGGGCTATGGAAATGCCCATCAATTGATGTCAATGTGAGGAGTAGGGATTGCCATGCAACGGATGCACTAAGAGCTATAAATGTATGAAAGCTCAACAAAAGAAAATAAGTGGGTGTGCATCCAACTTGCTTGCTCATGAAGACCTAGGGCATTTGAGGAAGCCCATCATTGGAATATACAAGCCAAGTTCTATAATGAAAATTCCCACTAGTATATGAAAGTGACAACATAGGAGACAATCTATATGAAGAACATGGTGCTACTTTGAAGCACAAGTGTGGAAAAAGGATAGTAACATTGCCCATTTTTTCTTTTTTTTTCTTTTGGGTGGGCTTCTTTGGCCCCCTTTTTTATTTAGGCTTCTTTGGCCTTTCCCTTTTTTTTTCTTTTTTTTTCTTTTTTTATGGGGCAATGCTCTATAATGATGATCATCACACTTTTATTTACTTACAGCTCAATATTACAACTCGATACTAGAACTAAGATATGACTCTATATGAATGCTTCCGGCGGTTTACCGGGATGTGCAATGATCTAGCGTAGCAATGACATCAAAAAACGGACAAGCCATGAAAACATCATGCTAGCTATCTTACGATCATGCAAAGCAATATGACAATAAATGCTCAAGTCATGTATATGATGATGATGGAAGTTGCATGGCAATATATATCGGAATGGCTATGAAAATGCCATGATAGGTAGGTATGGTGGCTGTTTTGAGGAAGATATAATGAGGCTTATGTGTGATAGAGCGTATCGTATCATGGGGTTTGGATGCACCGGCGAAGTTTGCACCAACTCTCGAGTTGAGAAAGGGCAATGCACGGTACCGAAGAGGCTAGCAATGATGGAAAGGTAAAAGTGTGTATAATCCATGGACTCACATTAGTCATAAAGAACTCATATACTTATTGCAAAAGTTTATTAGCCCTCGAAGAAAAGTACTACTACGCATGCGCCTAGGGGGATAGATTGGTAGGAAAAGACCATCCCTCGTCCCTGACTGCCACTCATAAGGAAGACAATCAAAGAAACACCCCATGCTTCAAATTTGTCACACAACGATTACCATACATGCATACTACGGGACTTGCAAACCTCAACACAAGTGTCTCTACAATCCACAACCCACTAGCATAACTCTAATATCACCATCTTTATATCGAAAAACTATTGCAAGGAATCAAACATATCATATTCAGCGATCTACAAGTTTATGTAGGATTTTATGACTAACCATGTGATTGACCAATTCCTGTCATCTCTCTAAATTGATATAAGTGAAGCAAGAGAGTTTAATTCTTTCTACAAAATATATTCCCATGCTCTAACAAATAAAAGTGAAGAAAAAGAGCATTCTACAAATGGCGGTTTTCTATGTGAAGAGAAACAGGCAATCAAAACTTCAAATGATATAAGTGAAGCACACGAAGCATTCTATAAAGCCACACTCAAAAGATTTAAGTGAAGTGCAATGAGCATTCTATAAATACCAAGGACTATATCATACCAGCATGGTGCATAAAAGAAAAGTGAAAACTAAATGCAAAATACGCTCCAAGACTTGCACATAATGCAGAAACGAAACGAATACGAAAACATACCGATACTTGTTGAAGAAAGAGGGGATGCCTTCCGGGGCATCCCCAAGCTTAGACGCTTGAGCCTCCTTGAATATTTACTTGGGGTGCCTCGGGCATCCCCAAGCTTGAGCTCTTGCCTCTCTTCCTTTTCCTCATATCGAGACATCCTCGATTAGACACTTCATCAACACAAAACTTCAACAGAAAACTTGGTAAGATCCGTTAGTATAATAAAGCAAATCACCACTTTAAGTACTGTAGCAAACCAATTCATATTTTGTTTTTGCATTGTGTCTACTTTAGTATAACTTTTTCATGGCTTAATCCACTAATATAAATTTATAGATTCATCAAAACAACCAAACTATGCATCAAAAACAGAATCTGTCAAAAACAGAACAGTCTATAGCAATCTGAACATTCACCATACTTATGGCACCCCAAAAATTCTACCAAAATTCGGAAAAGTAAACAAGTTGTACTGCAATATAGTGTAAAAGGAATCAGACCCACTTGACGTTCCGGTTAAAAATGTAAAATCGCGCACTACAGCCAAAGTTTCTGTCCTGCACCGTACAAACCAACAAGCATTCTAAACATCCTAAAGGCAAACCTTGGCACATTATTTTTATAATACAATGGAATTGTACAAGGGGATAATTATATTTGATGAAAAGTTTCTGTAATCAAGATTCACAAAGTTTCCGTGAGCATGAACAAAGTTCAAGGCTAGCTCCCACTTCAACAATGCTTGTCTCTCTCACTTTCACTTTCCTTTTTGAAAAGTTTTTTGGTTCCCCTCTTTATTTTTTTTGTTTTTAAACTATATAAGAGCACTGAACAGAAATAAATGACTCTCTAAAACTTCCAGGTTGTCTCCCTGGCAGCGCTTTCTTTAAAGCCATTAAGTTAGGCATATAGTGCTCAAGTAATGAATCCACTCGGATCCCAAGGTATATCAAAGCCAATTTTTTATTAACAATGATTTGTAATTTAGTAGTGAGCACAAAGTAACATATATAATGCAACAACGAAGTCTAACTGCCTTCCTATGCATCGGCATGTCATAAAGGAACAATTCATGCACACATAGTAAAGGCCAATGCATAGTATAAGCAGATTCTTCCAATTTCATTGTGTTGGAAACATAAAGAGGTGGAGATGTAGTTCCTCTCTCATAATAATTGCAAGTAGGAGCAGCAAGCACATGCATATTATATTGATCAAAATCATCATGTGCAACGGTAAAAGGCAACCCATCAATATAATCCTTAATAAGCACAAACTTCTCCGATATAGTGTAGTTTGGAGAATTCAAAAACATAATAGGACTATCATGCGTGGGTGCAATAGAAAAAATTTCATGTTTAACATAAGGAACTATAGCAAGTTCATCTCCATAAGCATAATTCATATTGGCATCTTGGCCACAAGCATAGCAATCATCATCAAAAAGGGATATTTCAAGAGAATCAACGGGATCATAGCAATCATCCTTCGGTAAGCACGAAGGGGAATTAAACAATATATGAGTTGAAGAGTTACTCTCATTAGAAGGTGGGCACAGGTGATCAATCTGCTCTTCCTCCTTTTGTTCTTCGCTCTCCTCATCATCTTTTTCATCCAATGAGCTCACAGTTTCATCAATTTCATCTTCCATAGCTTCCTGCAAAATATTAATCTCTTCTTGGACAGCGGAGAAGACCTCAATATATGGTTTAACATAGGCATTAGAAGCATAATTATCATAACAATATTCAAGTATGGCAAAATTTTCAGATTTGTAAAGAGTGGCATCATACTTTTCAATCAAAGAAGCAATTTCATAAGCACCCTTAAAAGCAACAAATTCTTCAATTTGTTGAACATCATAGTAATTATAAACACCCTTAGCATACGAAGATACGATTCCATTATCAAAATCACATTGGTAGGGAAGGTGTTTCTTAGGGTTTTCAGAACAACAAGTAATATCATATATTTCACATAAATTCCAAGCATAGCATTGCAAACGTTGAATTTGATCCCATAATAGTTTCCCTTTTTCAGATATACGATGTCGCACATAACAAGCATGCTCATCTAAAGATTTGCCCTCAACTAAGCTACTTGGGGTTTCAGCACGAGCACAAAGGGATCGAAGATGATCCAAGTAAAAAGCTTCAGTAGTGCGATAGATTTTGAGTGGTTCTTCAACCATTGGTGCAGTAGGTACAACTAATTTTTTGGTATTTTGCGTTTCCTACCCATAACTAAAGATGGAAAACAACTAAGAACAACAAATAAAAATTACTTAGTGATAAAGCAAACAAGAACACACGAGAATATTCACCCCACGCTATGACTCCCCGGCAATGGCGCCAAAAAAGGTCTTGATAACCCGCAAGTATACGGGATAGTTGTAGCCTCTTTCGATAAGTAAGAGTGTCGAACCCAATGAGGAGCTAAAGGTAGAAAAAATATTCTCTCAAGTTCTATCGGCCACTGATACGACTCTATGCACGCTTGACGTTCGCTTTGCCTAGAACAAGTGTGAAACTAGAAGTACTTTGTAGGTGTTGTTGGATAGGTTTGCAAGATAATAAAGAGCACGTAAATATAAACTAGGGGTTGTTTATATAAAGAAGCAATAAAGTAAATATAGCGAGTGTGGAAAAGTGGTGGTAGGAGTTGTGGAATTGTCCCTAAGCAATTGACTCCGTTACTAGACCGAGAATCACTATTGCAATTCTATTTGAGGGAGAGGCATAAGCTAAGATACTTTCTCTTCTTGGATCATATGCACTTATGATTGGAACTCTAGCAAGCATCCGCAACTACTAAAGATTCATTAAGGTAAAACCCAACCATAGCATTAAAGTATCAAGTCCTCTTTATCCCATACGCAACAACCTACTTACTCGGGTTTGTGTTTCAGTCACTCACGCAACCCACTATAAGCGAATCATGAACGCATTGCAACACCCTACAGCGGGAATACCTCATGCTTGCGCGACACGGAGGGCACAATAGGACAGCAACAATAATAAAACATGCAACTCAAACCAATCATAGCAATTCATCAATCACCGATAGGACAACGAAAATCTACTCAGACATCATAGGATGGCAACACATCATTGGACAATAATATGAAGCATAAAGCACCATGTTCAAGCAGAGGGTACAGCGGGATGCGGGAGAGTGGACCGCTGAATATAGATGGGGGAAGGTGAGGGAGGTGTTGGTGAAGATGGCGGAGGTGTTGGTGAAGATCGCGGTGATGATGATGGCCCCCGGCAGTGCTATGGCGCCACCGGAAGCAAGGGGTTGAGTGGCCCCCTTCTTCTTCTTCTTCCTTGACCTCCTCCCTAGATGGGAGAAGGGTTTCCCCTTTGGTCCTTGGCTCCCATGGCTTGGGAGGGGCGAGAGCCCCTCCGAGATTGGATCTATCTCTCTGTTTTTTTGCGTTCTCTGTTTCTGCCCCTTCACCGTTTCCTTTATATCTGGAGATCCGTAACTCCGATTGGGGTGAATCTTTCCCCTAGATTTTTCTCGTAAAATTATCTTTCTTGCGGAAAAAGAAGGGCATCAACCGCCTTACGGGTGGCCCATGAGAGTCCAGGGCACACCCAGGGGGGAGGGCGCGCCCCCCTGTCTCGTGGCCACCTCGGACACCGTTTCACGTTGATTCTTCCTCCGGAAAATCCCCAATATTCCAAAATAATTCTGCGTCCATTTTTATCCCGTTTGGACTCCGTTTGATATTGGTTTTCTGTGAAACATAAAACATGCAACAAACAGCAACTGGCACTGGGCATTGGATCAATATGTTAGTCCCAAAAATAGTATAAAAAGTTGCCAAAAATATATGAAAGTTGAAGAATATTGGCATGGAACAATCAAAAATTATAGATACGACGAAGACGTATCAGGGGGCTGCGGCGAATCCTGTGCTCCCCCGAGGACAGGATTAAGGGCACGTGCTCGGACCCAATGCGCGTTTCCGCAGTTCAGTATTGATTAGTCACGGCTGCTTTCTTGGGGGGCCATAGGCTGCGTAGCTTCGCACAGCGCCCAGCAAATGGCACCAGGGGTGGTATCCTTCTTCTTTGGGATGACCTTTTGGTGGAGATGTCCAACATCACCATCACCACCTTCTGCCTCTTAGCCATGGTCCGTGTCAGAGACTCAGGCGTGAGCTTCAAGATAACCACCGTTTATGGCCCCACCGACCACTCACTCAAAGATGTGTTCTTTGCCGAGCTCGTTGGCCAAAAGCCACCCACTGGTGTGGCTTGGGTCACCTCTGGGGATTTCAACCAGATTTACTGGGCAAGGGATAAAAACAAGGGGAACGTGAACTGCAGCCATATAAATCAGTTCCGTGAAACTCTCCATAGTTGTGAGCTCAAAGAAATCCACCTCCAAAATAGGAGATTCACATGGAGCAATGAGAGGTCCAACCCTGCCCTTTGCAAGCTCGACTCCTTTTGCGATGCGGAGTGGGATACAACATTCAACAACCATGTGTTACATGTTCTCTCCTCGTCCCTCTCCGACCACTACCCACTTCTGCTTGCTGAAGATAAGGGGCCAAGGAGGCCTAGGACCTTCAAATTTGAGAACTTTTGGGCTTATATGCCAGCCTTCTATGACATGGTCCACCAGGCCTGGGCCGAGCCAGTTGTGCATACCGACCCATACATGATCCTTTTCCACAAGCTCAAGAAAACGGCGGCGCGCCTCACGGAATGGAGTAGAGGCCTCTTCTCTAAAGCCAAGATCCACCTCCATGCCACCCTCTTGTTGATCCTCCGCCTCGACATTGCTCAGGAGGGAAGGTTGCTCTCCCCCGGGGAGCGTGACCTTCGAGCTCGGCTTAAGAGAAGGGTCATAAGCTTGGCCGCACTTGAGAAAGCACGTAAAAAGCAGTGTGCTAGAATCGCAAACATTAAGGAAGGGGATGCCAACACCAAATTCTTTTACCGTCGCGTTAAATTGAGAAGTGTTGGGGAACGTAGTAATTTCCAAAAATTTCCTACGCACACGCAAGATCATGGTGATGCATAGCAATGAGAGGGGAGAGTGTTATCCACGTACCCTTGTAGACCGAAAGCAGAAGCGCTATAACAACGCGGTTGATGTAGTCGTACGTCTTCACGATCCGATCGATCCAAGTACCGAACGTACGGCACCTCCGAGTTCAGCACACGTTCAACTCGATGACGATCCCAGGACACCGATCCAGCAGGGTGTCGGGGAAGAGTTCCGTCAGCACGACGGTGTGGTGACGATGATGATGTTCTACCGACGCAGGGCTTCGCCTAAGCACCGCTACGATATGACCGAGGTGGAATATGGTGGAGGGGGGCACCGCACACGGCTAAGGAACAATCACGAAGATCAACTTGTGTGTCATGAGGTGCCCCCTGCCCCCGTATATAAAGGAGGGAGGGGGGAGGTGCGGCTGGCCACTAGGGGTGCGTCTGGAGGAGTCCTACTCCCACCGGGAGAGGACTCCCCCCTCTTGCCTTGTTGGAGAAGGAAGGGGGAAGGCGAAAAGAGGAAAGGGGGACATCGTCCCCCTTCCTTGTCCTATTCGGACTAGGGGGGAGGGGGCGCGCGGCCTGCCCTGGCCGGCCCTCCTCTTCTCCCTTAGGGCCCATGTAGGCCCGTTACACCCCCCCACCCCCGGGGGGGGGGGTTCCGATAACCCCCGGTACTCCGGTAAAATCCCGATTTCACCCGGAATGTTCCGATATTAAATATAGGCTTCCAATATATCAATATTTATGTCTCGACCATTTTGAGACTCCTTGTCATGTCCCCGATCTCATCCGGGACTCCGAACTCCTTCGGTACATCAAAACTCATAAACTCATAATATAACTGTCATCGAAACCTTAAGCATGCGGACCCTACGGGTTCGAGAACAATGTAGACATGACCGAGACACGTCTCCGGTCAATAACCAATAGCGGAACCTCGATGCTCATATTGGCTCCCACAAATTCTACGAAGATCTTTATCGGTCAAACCGCATAACAACATACGTTGTTCCCTTTGTCATCGGTATGTTACTTGCCCGAGATTTGATCATCGGTATCTCAATACCTAGTTCAATCTCGTTACTGGCAAGTCTCTTTACTCGTTTCGTAATACATCATCCCGCAACTAACTAATTAGTTGCAATGCTTGCAAGGCTTATAGTGATGTGCATTACCGAGTGGGCCCAGAGATACCTCTCCGACAATCGGAGTGACAAATCCTAATCTCGAAATACGCCAACCCAACATATACCTTCGGAGACACCTGTAGAGCACCTTTATAGTCAACCAGTTACGTTGTGACGTTTGGTAGCACAAAAAAGTGTTCATCCTGTAAACGGGAGTTGTATAATCTCATAGTCATAGGAACATGTATAAGTCATGAAGAAAGCAACAGCAACATACTAAACGATTGTGTGCTAAGCTAACGGAATGGGTCATGTCAATCACATCATTCTCCTAATGATGTGATCTCGTTAATCAAATGACAACTCTTTTGTCCATGGCTAGGAAACTTAACCATCTTTGATTCACGAGCTAGTCAAGTAGAGGCATACTAGTGACACTATGTTTGTCTATGTATTCACACATGTATTATGTTTCCGGTTAATAAAATTCTAGCATGAATAATAAACATTTATCATGATATAAGGAAATAAATAATAACTTTATTATTGCCTCTAGGGCATATTTCCTTCAGTCTCCCACTTGCACTAGAGTCAATAATCTAGTTCACATCATCATGTGATTCAACACCAATATTTACATCTGTATGTGATTAATACTCATAGTTCGCATCGTCATGTGATCAACACCCAAAGGGTTTACTAGAGTCAATAATCTAGTTCACATTGCTATGTGATTAACACCCAAAAGAGTACTAAGGTATGATCATGTTTTGCTCGTGAGAGAAGTTTAGTCAACGGGTCTGTCACATTCAAAGCCGTGTGTATTTTGCAAATATTATATGTCTACAATGCTCTGCATGGAGCTATTCTAGCTCATTGCTCCCACTTTTAATATGTATCTAGATTGAGACTTAGAGTCATCTGGATCAGTGTAAAAGTTTGCACCGATGTAACTTTTACGATGAACTCTTTTATCACCTCCATGATCGAGAAACATCTCATTAGTCCTCACTAAGGATATTCTTGACCGCTGTCCAATGATCTACTATTAGATCAAAATTGTATTCCTTTGCCAAACTCAGAGCAAGGTATACAATAGGTCAGGTACACATCATAGCATACTTTATAGAAGCTATGACTGAGGAATAGGGAATGACTTTTCATTCTCTTTCTATTTTCTGCCGTGGTCAGGATTTGAGTCTTACTCAATTTCACACATTGCAACACAGGCAAGAACTCCTTCTTTGACTGTTCCATTTTGAACTACTTCAAAATCTTATCAAGGTATGTACTCATTGAAAAAAACTTATCAAGCGTCTTGATCTATCTATATAGATCTTGATGCTCAATGTGTAAGTAGCTTGACCGAGGTCTTTCTTTGAAAAACTCCTTTCAAACACTCCTTTATGCTTTCTAGAAAATTCTACATCATTTCCAATTAATAATATGTCATTCACATATACTTATCAGAAAGGCTATAGTGCTCCCACTCACTTTCTTGTAAATGCAGGCCTTTCCAAAAGTCTGTATAAAACCATATGCTTTGATCAACTCATCAAAGCGTATATTCCAACTCCGAGATGCTTGCACCAGTCCATTGATGGATCGCTGGAGCTTGCACATTTTGTTAGCACCTTTAGGATTAACAAAACCTTCT
Source organism: Triticum aestivum (assembly GCF_018294505.1). Classification (NCBI taxonomy): domain Eukaryota; kingdom Viridiplantae; phylum Streptophyta; class Magnoliopsida; order Poales; family Poaceae; genus Triticum; species Triticum aestivum. Next base: position 714,514,478 of record NC_057803.1, on the reverse strand, counting down.
GGTTGCATCATATACAACTCTTTTTTAAAAAAATCCATTAAGGAATGCAGTTTTGACATCCATTTGCCAGATTTCATAAAATGTGGCAATTGCTAACATGATTCAGACAGACTTAAGCATCGATACGAGTGAGAAAATCTCATCGTATTCAACACCTTGAACTTGTCGAAAACCTTTCGCAACAAGTCGAGCTTAGTAGATAGTAACACTACTCTCAGTGTCCGTCTTCCTCTTGAAGATCCATTTATTTAACATGGCTTGCTGATCATCGAGCAAGTCAATCAAAGTCCATACTTTGTTCTCATACATGGATCATATCTCAGATTTCATGGCCTCAAGCCATTTCGCGGAATCTGGGCTCATCATCGCTTCCTCATAGTTCGTAGGTTCATCATGGTCTAGTAACATGACTTCCAGAACATGATTACCGTACCACTCCGGTGCAGATCTTACTCTGGAAGACCTACGAGGTTTGGTAGCAACTTGATCTGAAGTTTCATGATCATCATCATTAACTTCCTCACTAATTGGTGTAGGATTCACTGGAACTGATTTCTGTGATGAACTACTTTCCAATAAGGGAGAAGGTACAATTACCTCATCAAGTTCTACTTTCCTCCCACTCACTTCTTTCGAGAGAAACTTCTTCTCTAGAAAGGATCCATCTTAGCAACGAATAACTTGCATTCGGATCTGTGATAGAAGGTGTACCCAATAGTTACCTTTGGGTATTCTATGAAGACGCACTTCTCCGATTTGGGTTCGAGCTTATCAGGTTGAAACTTTTTCACATAAGCATCGCAGCCCCAAAATTTAAGAAACGACAACTTTGGTTTCTTGCCAAACCAAAGTTAATAAGGCGTCGTCTCAATGGATTTCGATGGTGCCCTATTTAAAGTGAATGCAACTGTCTCTAATGCATAACCCCAAAACGATAGTGGTAAACCGATAAGAGATATCATAGATTGCACAATATCCAATAAACTGCGGTTACGACTTTCGGACACACCATAACGTTATAGTGTTCTGGGTGGTGTGAACTATGAAACTATTCCACATTGTTTTATATGAAGGCCAAACTCGTAACTCAAATATTCTCCTCCATGATCAGATCGTAGAAACTTTATTATCTTGTTACGATGATTCTTCACTTCACTCTGAATTTCTTTGAACATTTCAAATGTTTCATACTTGTGTTTTATTAAATAGATATACCCATATCTGCTCAAATCATCTGTGAAGGTCAGAAAATAACGATACTCGCCACGAGCATCAACACTCATTGGATCGCATACATCGGTATGTATTATTTCCAATAAATCAGTAGCTCGTTCCATTGTTCCGAAGAACGGAGTTTTAGTCATCTTGCCCAAAAGGCACGGTTTGCAAGTACCAAATGATTCATAATCAAGTGATTCCAGAAGTCCATCAGTATGGAGTTTCTTCATGCGCTTTACACCAATATGACCCAAACTGTAGTGCCACAAATAAGTTGCACTATCATTATCAACTTTGCATCTTTTGGCATCAATATTATGAATATGTGTATCACTATGATCGAGATCCAACGAACTATTTTCATTGGGTGTATGACCATTGAAGGCTTTATTCATGTAAACAGAACAACAATTATTCTCTGACTTTAAATGAATTTGCAATAAACATGATCAAATCATATTCATACTCAACGCAAACGCCAAATAACATTTATTTAGGTTCTACACTAATCTCGAAAGTGTAGGGAGAGTGTGATGATGATCATATCAATCTTGGAACTACTTCCAACACACATCGTCACTTCACCCTCAACTAGTCTCTGTTTATTCTGTAACTCCTGTTCCAAGTTACTAATATTTAGCAACCGAACAAGTATCAAATACTCAGGGGCTACCATAAATACTAGTAAAGTACACATCAATAACATGTATATCAAATATACCCTTGTTCACTTTTCCATCCTTCTTATCCACTAAATATTCAGGGCATTTCCGCTTCTAGTGACCATTTCCTTTGCAGTATAATCACTCAGTTTCAGGCTTTGGTCCAGTTTTGAGCTTCTTCACGGGAGTGAAAACTTGCTTGCCATTCTACTTGAAGTTCCCTTTCTTTTCCTTTGCCCTTTTCTTGAAACTAGTGGTCTTGTCAATCATCAACACTTGATGCTCTTTTGTTGATTTCTACCTTCGTCGATTTCAGCATCACGAAGAGCTCGGGAATTGTTTTCGTCATCCCTTGCATTATAGTTCATCATGAAGTTCCAATAACTTGGTGATGGTGACTAGAGAACTCTACCAATCACTATCTTATCTAGAAGATTAACTCCCACTTGATTCAAGCGATTGTAGTACTCAGACAATCAAAGTACTTGCTCACTAGCTGAGCAATTCTCCTCCATCTTTTAGGCGAAGTATTTGTCAGAGGTCTCATACCTCTTGACCCGGGCATGAGTCTGAAATACCAATTTCATATCTTGAAACATCTTATATGTTCCATGACATTTCAAAAACGTTTTTGTAGTCTCGGTTCTAAGCCATAAAGCATGGTGCACAAAACTATCAAGTAATCATCATATTGAGCTAGCCAAACGTTCATAATGTGTGCATCTGCTCCTGCAATAGGTCTGTCACCTAGCGGTGCATCAAGGACATAATTCTTCTATGCAGCAATGAGGATAAACCTCAGATCACGGACCATGTCCGCATCATTTCTACTAACATTTTTCAACTTAGTTTTCTCTAGGAACACATATAAAAACATAGGGAAGCAAAAACATAGGGAAGCAACAACGCGAGCTATTGATCTACAACATAATTTTCAAAATACTACCAGGACTAAGTTCATGATAAATTAAAGTTCAATTAATCATATTACTTAAGAACTCCCACTTAGACAGACATCTCTCTAGTCATCTAAATGATCACGTGATCCAAATCAACTAAACCATGTCCGATCATCACGTGAGATGGAGTAGTTTTCAATGGTGAACATCACTATGTTGATCATATCTACTATATGATTCACGTTCGACCTTTCGTTCTCCATGTTCCGAGGCTATATCTGTATATGCTAGGCTCGTCAAGTTTAACCTGAGTATTCCGCGTGTGCAACTGTTTTGCACCCATTGTATTTGAACGTAGGGCCTATCACACCCGATCATCACGTGGTGTCTCAGCACGAAGAACTTTCGCAACGATGCATACTCAAGGAGAACACTTCATGATAATTAGTGAGAGATCATCTTAAAATGCTACCGCCGAACTAAGCAAAATAAGATGTATAACAGATAAACATCATATGCAATCAAAATATGTGACATGATATGGCCATGATCATCTTGCGCCTTTGATCTCCATCTCCAAAGTACTGTCATGATCTCTATCGTCACTGGCACGACACCATGATCTTCATCATCTTGATCTATATCAATGTTTCATCACATGGTCGTCTCGCCAACTGTTGCTCTTGTAACTATTGCTATCGCATAGCGATAAAGTAAAGCAATTATTTGGCACTTGCATCTTATGCAACAAAGAGACAACCATAGGGCTTCTGCCAGTTGCCGATAACTTCAACAAAACATGATCATCTCATACAACAACTTATATCTCATCACGTCTTGACCATGTCACATCAAACATGCCCTGCAAAAACAAGTTAGACGTCCTCTACTTTGTTGTTGCAAATTTTACGTGGCTGCTATGGGCTGAGCAAGAACCGTTCTTACCTACGCATCAAAACCACAATGATAGTTTGTCAAGTTAGCGTTGTTTCAACCTTCTCAAGAACCGGGCGTAGCCACACTCGGTTCAACTAAAGTTGGAGAAACTGACACCCGCCAGCCACCTGTGTGCCAAGCACTTCGGTAGAACCAGTCTCGCGTAAGCGTACGCGTAATGTCGGTCCAGGCCGCTTCATTCAACAATACCGCCGAACCAAAGTATGATATGCTGGTAAGCAGTATGACTTGTATCGCCCACAACTCACTTGTGTTCTACTCATGCATATAACATCAACGCATAAAACCTAGGCTCGGATGCCACTAATGGGGAACGTAGTAATTTCAAAAAAATTCCTACGCACACGCAAGATCATGGTGATGCATAGCAACGAGAGGGGAGAGTGTTGTCCATGTACCCTCGTAGACCGAAGCGGAAGCGTTATAACAACGTGGTTGATGTAGTCGTACGTCTTCACGATCCGACCGATCCAAGTACCGAACGTACGGCACCTCCGAGTTTAGCACATGTTCAGCTCGATGACAATCCCTGGACTCCGATCCAGCAGGGTGTCGGGGAAGAGTTCCGTCAGCACGACGGCGTGGTGATGATGATGATGTTCTACCGACCCAGGGCTTCGCCTAAGCACCGCTACGATATGACCGAGGTGGAATATGGTGGAGGGGGGCACCGCACACGGCTAAGGAACGATCACGAAGATCAACTTGTGTGTCATGAGGTGTCCCCCTGCCCCCGTATATAAAGGAGGGAGGAGGGAGGTGCGGCCGGCCCCTAGGGGTGCGCCTGGAGGAGTCCTACACCCACCGGGAGTAGGACTCCCCCCTCTTGCCTTGTTGGAGAAGGAAGGGGGAAGGGGAAAAGTGGAAAGGGGGGCGCCCCCCCCTTCCTTTTCCTATTAGGACTAGGGAGGAGGGGGCGCGCGGCCTGCCCTGGCCGGCCCTCCTCTTCTCCCTTAGGGCCCATGTAGGCCCATTAACCCCTGGGGGGGTTCCGGTAACCCCCAGGTAATCCGGTAAAATCCCGATTTCACCCGGAATGATTCTGATATCTAAATATAGGCTTCCAATATATCAATATTTATGTCTCGACCATTTCGAGACTCCTCATCATGTCCCCGGTCTCATCCGGGACTCCGAACTCCTTTGGTACATCAAAACGCATAAACACATAATATAACTGTCATCGAAACCTTAAGCATGCGGACCCTACGGGTTCGAGAACAATGTAGACATGACCGAGACACGTCTCCGGTCAATAACCAATAGCGGAACCTGGATGCTCATATTGGCTCCCACATATTCTACGAAGATCTTTATCGGTCAAACCGCATAACAACATATGTTGTTCCCTTTGTCATTGGTACATTACTTGCCCGAGATTTGATCATCGGTATCTCAATACCTAGTTCAATCTCGTTACTGGCAAGTCTCTTTACTCGTTCTGTAATACATCATCCCGCAACTAACTAATTAGTTGTAATGCTTGCAAGGCTTATAGTGATGTGCATTACCGAGTGGGCCCAGACATACCTCTCCGACAATCGGAGTGACAAATCCTAATCTTGAAATACGCCAACCCAACATGTACCTTCGGAGACACCTATAGAGCACCTTTATAATCACCCAGTTACGTTGTGACGTTTGGTAGCACACAAAGTGTTCATCCGGTAAACGGGAGTTGCATAATCTCATAGTCATAGGAACATGTATAAGTCATGAAGAAAGCAACAGCAACATACTAAACGATCGTGTGCTAAGCTAACAGAATGGGTCATGTCAATCACATCATTCTCCTAATGATGTGATCCCGTTAATCAAATGATAACTCTTTTGTCCATGGCTAGGAAACTTAACCATCTTTGATTCACGAGCTAGTCAAGTAGAGGCATACTAGTGACAGTATGTTTGTCTATGTATTCACACATGTATTATGTTTCCGGTTAATACAATTCTAGCATGAATAATAAACATTCATCATGATATAAGGAAATAAATAATAAATTTATTATTGCCTCTAGGGCATATTTCCTTCAAGAAGGAGGAAAAACTATATTCACCGAATTATGAAGGATCAAGGGTGGGTGACTGAACACAATGCCAAGGAGAAGATAATCCATGACCACTTCTCGCAAGTAATGAAAAGATGAAGTGGCAGCACAAAGGACTTCAATTGGGAGGAGCTAAATCTGGAGTCGCATGACATGCGTGATCTTGACGCTCCCCTCTCTGAGGGGGAGGTCATCGAGGCGATTAATAGCATGCCTAGCAACAAGGCGCCTGGGCCAGATGGCTTCACCAGCCTCTTCTTCAAGAAGTGTTGGGGTATCATCAAGCACGACCTCATTAGGGTGATTCAATGCTTTGACTCCCTCCACACAACAAACCAACATTGTCTCAACTTTGTGAATATTGTGTTGCTTCCCAAGAAGGATGGGGCGGAGAGCATCGTCGAGTTTAGGCCCATTAGCCTCATCCATGCAATCACCAAGATCATCGCGAAGGTGCTCGCTATCCCGCTTGGCCCGCACATGTCAGCCCTCGTCTCCAACGCTCAAAGTGCGTTCATCAATCCACGACAACTTCATGTATGTTAGAAACCTTGTGCGACGCTTGCACAAGAGCAAGACTCCCTCTCTCCTGTTCAAGCTGGACATCTGCAAGGCATTTGACTCTGTCAAATGGGAGTACTTGCTTGACCTCCTATAGAGGCGAGGTTTCCCAGCAAATTTTGAGAGTGGATTGCGGCTCTGCTATGCTCCTCATCTTCAAGGATCCTCTTGAATGGGGTGGCTGGTACCACCATCAAGCATGGCCAGGGACTACGACAAGGGGACCCCATCTCCCCCCCCCTTTTTGTAATAGCTATTGACCCATTGAAGCAAATCCTTGATGTGGCGACTATCGTGGTTCTAAGCCTGACAGTAGAGTGGGGGGTAGGTATGGAGAGGCAAGGTCCTAGCTATGGAGAGGTTGTAAACACAAGAGATGTACGAGTTCAGGCCCTTCTCGGAGGAAGTAAAAGCCCTACGTCTCGGAGCCCGGAGGCGGTCGAGTGGATTATATGTATATGAGTTACAGGGTGCCGAACCCTTCTGCCTGTGGAGGGGGGTGGCTTATATAGAGTGCGCCAGGACCCCAGCCAGCCCACGTAGGAGAGGGTTTAAGGTGAGTTAAGTCCGGGGTGTTACTGGTAACGCCCCACATAAAGTGTCTTTACTATCATAAAGTCTACTTAATTACAGGCCGTTGCAGCGCAGAGTGCCTCTTGACCTTCTGGTGGTCGAGTGAGTCTTCGCGGTCGAGTCCTTCAAGGCAATCGAGTGTGTCTCTTGTTGGTCGACTGGAAGGTGACCTCTTCTAAGGGTGTCCTTGGGCAGGGTACTTAGATCAGGTATGTGGCCCTACCCTAGGTACATGACCCCATCATTAACCCCCGAATGGATTGAGGCTTCGAGTGAGGAAGAAGTTGATGTTGTTTCCGATTAACTTTTGCACACTGGTCGTGCGTTGTTCTGGACCAAAGAATCTCTTCGTTGGTAGTGAGCAACTTGTCTTCAGTCGACTCGATCCATTCTCTTCTTTCGTCGAGTGATCTTTCGGGCTCCGACGATTTCCGAGCGACGGATCGCAGGAAATCCCGCGTCTGACAGACCGATCTGCCATTCGCGGATTCCGCGGGATGCGAAATTTTGGGGAAGCGCGCGAAGCGGAGTAGGCCGCGGCATTCGGATGGGACGGGACATAGACGCCTCGATCTCCGCGCCGCTTTCTTCGCCATGTATCCCGCCTGCATAACTGTTTCTGGATATGATTAGATCGACCGGGCCCACCTGTCATCCACTCGGAAGGGACCTTATAAATACGCCCGGCGAGGGTTTTTTGTATAGTGCCTCAGCATTCTCTTTCTCTGCTCCCTTCGTCTCCGTCCAGCGCGCTCGCTCTCGCCTCCGCACAACTTCTCCTCGCGCGTCTCACCGGCAACCATGGCCAAGGAGAAGACGGCGGCGCTGGAACGCGCGAAGAAGGCGTTGGCGACGGAGAAGGCGAAGGGGAGATCCACCAGCCGCGGCGGGTCTTTGTCTAGATCCCGCCTGCCGAAGGGCTGGGTCCAAGGAGATTGGATCCAGTAGACCATCACGGAGAAAGATCTCCTCGACATGGCCAATGAGGGCCTGATCCCTCATGGAGCTGCGAGGCTTCCGGGGAAGGAGTGGCAGCCCCAGCCAGAAGAGGGTGAGTGCGTGCTCCTGGCTACCCACGTCGACCGTGGATTTTCTTTGCCGCCGAGTATTTTCTTTCGTGGTTTCTTGAACTTCTTTGGAGCGCAACTCCATCACTTTACCCAAATTCTATCGCCTATCTTGCCACGTTCGTGTCCATGTGTGAGGGTTTTCTGGGCTGTCGACCGCACTGGGGCTTGTTCAAGCATATATTCACGTGTCGCTCTCAGACCGTGAAGAAGGCGAGCCCAGGCGACGAAAGGACCCGAGTTGTCCAAATGTGTGGGGGCCTGGGGATCCAGGTGAGGAATAAGAGCACCTTCCCAGCCATGACTTTTCCCGAGTCAGTCAGAGGCTGGCAGTCGACCTGGTTCTACTGCCAGGATCAGTCGACGCCGGGGCAGTCGAGTGGACTCCCTCAGTTTACCATGGACCGAGTGAACAAGCCCTCCTCTCTGAAGTTGATTCCGGAGGAGAAAGCTGACGTGAAGATGTTGATGGAGCGCGTAGTACAGTTGGTTCGGGAGGGAGTGACGGGCATGGATCTCCTGGAGGTTTTCCTTAGGCGTCGTATCCAGCCCCTTCAGTTCCGGAGCCACTGCATGTGGTTGTACTGTGGGACTGAGGACGAGACTCGGGTCCATCCAGAAGCAGTCGACGATGTCACTCTGGAAAGGTGGATGGCTGCCGTTACCGGAAACAAGGATAACCCACGCGGAGCCAGAAGGATTCCTCCACTCGACCACCACAGTGATCCAAACAAGGTATGCCTGCTCTGCTCTCCACTGTTTCTTGTCATATTCATTTCTGTTTATTCTGCCAATCGGTCGATTGATCTTTGTCTTGATGTCTATCAGGCCCTCACCGAGCTGTACTCGATGCCCAATGGAGCACAGGCTCCGACTGAGGAGGGTGAGGCGAGTGGGGGCGAGAGCCAGGAGGAGGAGTGGGACTCGGACGTTGCTGAGGATGATGATGACGATGACGACGATGACGGTGATGAAGATGATGCTGAAGACGAGGAAGAAGAGGAGGAGGAGGTCGTACCACCGCGCTCGGAAAGGCGGTCGAAGCTTGTCCACGACCCTGCGACTGAACGTGGCAAGGGGGTTGCGACCGTTGCTCAGTCGACCAAGCGCCCTCGGACCACCTCTCCGGCGCCGACTGAAAAGGCGTCGAAGCAGCCCAGGGCGGCTTCGTCAAAGCCGACCAAGCTCCTGCCGAAGATGAAGGTGTCCATCCCCACCATATCAGGGTAATCATGCTGCTTAAGACTTCCTATTTTGTGTGAACTTTGTCTCTGGTTGGCGCTGGAGTTAGTCGACTGATTCTTTGGAGTTGCAGTGCTGCTACTTCTGAGACCTCAGCCCGGGCTGATGACCATGAGATGGAGGACGCAGCAACCTCAAAACCAGGTACTATACTCTTAACGCCGTTTTTAGTCGACTGACTCATGATCTCTAATCCTGATTCTTTTCTGTAGCTCCACCGAATGTTGTTATCACTCTCCCTGATGATGAAGATGAGGAACCGCTGAAGCACAGAAGGAGTAGGAAAGCGTCTGCCAGCAGGGTGCCCCAGGATGTGACGGTGCCTGAGACTCTGGTTGCGGAGGAGGAGAACACCACTCGACACACTGTGTCCTTCGCAGATCCACTGACGAGTGCTCAGCAGCCCTCCCTCTTCACGACGCACCATGTCCCAGAGGACCAAGCTGGCGCCGCGAAGGAGGCGATACGCCAGGCAGGGATCATGATGGAGCAGTTAAGGACCATCCGGGATGCGAGCCAGGCAGCTTACGACGCTAGTTCCGCCCTTCAAAGCAATGTTCAGGTCAGTCGACCACCGCCTGTTCTGTTAAGATATGCTATCAAAAACTTTTCTTTCCAGAATTTATAGTAGTCACCCAGTGGGTGTGTCGACTTAGACTCCGTGTTAGCGGGGGCACGCTGAGTGCACCCGCTGGGTGTAGTCCCCAAGGCTAAGGTCGACTGCTGGCAGTCGGCCTTAGGCTTTATAATTTCAGTCTTTGCGTCATTCGACTATGTCGACTGGATTTCGCAAACTGGTCGACTGGTCGACTCTGTCTTCAATAGGATTAGTGGGGGCACGCTGAGTGCACCCACTGGGTGTAGTCTCCAAGGCTAAGGTCGACTGCTGGCAGTCGGCTTTAGGTTTTATAATTTCAGTCTTTGCGTCATTCGACTATGTCGAATGGATTTCGCAAACCGGTGGGGGCACGCTGAGTGCACCCACTGGGTGTAGTCCCCGAGACTGTGGTCGACTGCTTGCAGTCGATTACAGTCTTAAAGAATACATCTCTCTCTCTTTTTTTTGAGGTCGACTGGTCGACTCTATCTTCGATAGGATTAGTGGGGGCACGCTGAGTGCACCCACTGGGTGTAGTCCCCGAGACTACGGTCGAATGCTTGTATTCGGCTGTAGTCTTAGAAACGTGTGATTTTTCCTTTTTCACTCGGAAGTGAATTATATTTGACATTTAGTCGATTGGTTCTTCGCAGAACTCCTGTGATCTTGTGGCTCGCTACTCTGAGCTGGAAAACAAGCACGTTCAGCTCGAGCTGAATTTGAAGCTGGTTCAGGAGAAACTGACGAAGGCAAAGGAGGAGACCGAAGGTATGTTTGGTGAGACCTTGACGACTGATTTTCCCTTCGTTTGTTTCAAAATCTGATCTTGCTGTAACTTGCAGGTAAGGTAAGGGAGGCCCAACAGAAAAAAGACCTTGAACTAGCTGAGAAGATCAAGCTTGCTGACGAGAAGTTAGCTTCAGTCACCAAGCTTGAACAAGACAATACCAATCTGAAAGCTGCTCTTGGGATCGCCAACAAGGAAGGTCAGTCGACTGAAAACTGATAAAGCTGCCCTGACCGACCAAGTCAGTAAGTTGACTGGGAAGAAAAATGATCTGGAGGCCTTCCTGAGTGGTCTTGCCAAGAAGCTGTTTCTTATGCTTGAAGGTAAACCTCTATGCTCGGCAATCATTTCCAATCGTGGTTTTTCCATTCGACCATCGCCTTGACTCGGTGATCGTCCTTGCAGAATTTTGTCAAAACTTTGAAGAAGAAACTAGCCGGCTGGAACCAAACCTCGACCCCGTCAATTCTCCGGTGAACGACGAAGTTGCCATGAATGTTTTCCGACTGGAGTCCCGTGTTGCAGCTGCCGTGGACTATCTTGCAAGGCTGAAGGTCGCCACATCTCGCATCGACTCGACGCTCTGGCCCGGGGAGACACTTCAGAATGACCTTGAGTCGCTGATGGCTCGCTTGAACACGATCCCTGGTCGAGTGCAGGAGTGGAAGAAGTCCTCGGCTCGGTGCGGTGCAGATGTTGCTCTGTGTCTGGCCCGAGTCCACTGCAAAGATGCGCGAGAAGAGAAGCTGGCGGCCCTCCGGGTGGCCAACACCAAGAAACACGACTTCAGGTCCTTTATGGAAACTTTCCTTGCGGCTGCCACTCGGATCGCAGATGGAATTGATCTTGATGAGTTTGTTGCACCTTCCAGCCCTCCACAGGAGGGGTAAAAAACCTCTTCTAAGCTCGACGCTTTAAATTTGCCTCGGTATGCCGAGTGGAGTTGTAACCGATAAACCTTAACGGGCTTAGCACCCGAGCACTTTCGGTTCCTTTAGATATCGATCCGAACTTGAATTTGTCGTTTGAATATGATTGCTTTTGGCTCGAAATGTCTTTTGCAGGTTCAAAGCAGGGCGCTTACTGCAATCGACTTATTCCTTAGTCCACTTAGGTGAGCGCTGGGCTACAGCTAAGCCCCCGAGTGGAAGTCTGGCTTACCACTCGGTAGGATTTTTATAACTTAGGCGAGTACTTGGACTGCAGCTAAGCCTCCGAGTGGAAGTCTGGCTTACCACTCGGTAGGATTTTTATAACTTAGGCGAGTACTTGGACTGCAGCTAAGCCTCCGAGTGGAAGTCTGGCTTACCACTCGGTAGGATTTTTATAACTTAGGCGAGTACTTGGACTGCAGCTAAGCCTCCGAGTGGAAGTCTGGCTTACCACTCGGTAGGATTTTTATAACTTAGGCGAGTGCTTGGACTGCAGCTAAGCCTCCGAGTGGAAGTCTGGCTTACCACTCGGTAGGATTTTTATAACTTAGGCGAGTACTTGGACTGCAGCTAAGCCTCCGAGTGGAAGTCTGGCTTACCACTCGGTAGGATTTTTATAACTTAGGCGAGTACTTGGACTGCAGCTAAGCCTCCGAGTGGAAGTCTGGCTTACCACTCGGCAGGATTTTTATAACTTAGGCGAGTACTTGGACTGCAGCTAAGCCTCCGAGTGGAAGTCTGGCTTACCACTCGGTAGGATTTTTATAACTTAGGCGAGTACTTGGACTGCAGCTAAGCCTCCGAGTGGAAGTCTGGCTTACCACTCGGTAGGATTTTTATAACTTAGGCGAGTACTTGGACTGCAGCTAAGCCTCCGAGTGGAAGTCTGGCTTACCACTCGGTAGGATTTTTATAACTTAGGCGAGTACTGGACTGCAGCTAAGCCTCCGAGTGGAAGTCTGGCTTACCACTCGGTAGGATTTTTATAACTTAGGCGAGTACTTGGACTGCAGCTAAGCCTCCCGAGTGAAGTTCTGGCTTACCACTCGGTAGGATTTTTATAACTTAGGCGAGTACTTGGACTGCAGCTAAGCCTCCGAGTGAGAGGTTTGCTCTTCACTCGGTAGGATTTTTGATTACTTAGGCGAGTACTTGGACTGCAGCTAAGCCCCCGAGTGAGAGGTTTGCTCTTCACTCGGTAGGATTTTTGATACTTAGGCGAGTACTTGGACTGCAGCTAAGCCCCCGAGTGAGAGGTTTGCTCTTCACTCGGTAGGATTTTTGATTACTTAGGCGAGTACTGGACTGCAGCTAAGCCCCCGAGTGGAAGTCTGGCTTACCACTCGTTAGGATTTTTATAACTTAGGCGAAACGGATTCGCAGCTAAGCCTCCGAGTGGGAGTCTGGCTCACCACTCGGTAGGATTTTTTACAAACTTAGGCGGAACGGATTCGCGGCTAAGTCACCCACTGAGGGGAATTTTATTAGACAAAATGAAAAGTGACAAAATTATGGAGGAACTATGACACTATTATTTTGAGGTCCATGAACTACAGAAGTACTTTATTGCAACTCATCCGAGTGATAAAACTTAAGTGTAAAATGGGTGGAGTAGTTCCGCGTTCCAAGCTCGGGACTCGTTGATATTATGCTCGACGTTGTAAAGACGGTACGCCCCGTTGTGGAGAACCTTGGTGACGATGAAGGGACCTTCCCAAGAAGGAGCAAGCTTGTGTGGTTTGTGCTGATCCACTCGGAGAACCAAATCTCCTTCCTGGAAGGCTCGACCTCTCACATTTCTGGCGTGGAAACGACGCAAATCTTGTTGGTAGATGGTCGACCGGATCAGAGCCATCTCCCTTTCTTCCTCTAAAAGGTCGACTGCGTCCTGCCGCGCTTGTTCAGCTTCTGCTTCGTTGTAGATTTCAACTCGAGGAGCATTGTGGAGAAGATCACTCGGCAAGACTGCTTCAGCTCCGTAGACCAAGAAGAATGGAGTTCTTCCGGTCGACCGATTAGGTGTGGTCCGCAGTCCCCAAAGCACTGAGGGAAGTTCGTCGACCCAAGCTCCAGCTGCATGCTTGAGATCACGCATCAGTCGGGGTTTCAATCCCTTGAGAATCAGGCCATTGGCTCGCTCTGCTTGTCCATTCGACTGCGGATGGGCGACTGAAGCGTAGTCGACCCGTGTGCCTTGAGAGTTACAGAAATCTCTGAATTCCTCCGAGTCAAAGTTCGACCCATTATCCGTAATGATGCTGTGCGGGACTCCATATCTGAATATTAGTTCCCTGATGAAGCTAACAGCAGTACCGGCGTCAAGGTTCTTGATTGGTTTAGCCTCAATCCACTTGGTGAACTTGTCGACTGCCACCAGTACATGCGTGAAGCCACTTCGCCCTGTTCTCAAAGGACCGACCATGTCCAACCCCCATACTGCGAAAGGCCAGACGAGTGGAATGGTCTTCAGGGCTGATGCAGGCTTGTGCGACATATTCGAGTAAAACTGACATCCCTCGCACTTATCCACTATCTCCTTTGCCATCTCATTCGCCTTTGGCCAGTAAAATCCGGCTCGGTATGCTTTGGCCACGATGGTCCGAGAGGACGCGTGATGACCACAGGTCCCCGAGTGAATATCATTAAGGATGATTCGACCTTCTTCCGGCGTTATGCACTTCTGACCGACTCCAGTCGCGCTTTCTCTGTATAACTGTCCTTTGATTACGGTAAAGGCCTTAGATCGGCGGACGATCTGTCGAGCCTCTTCCTCATCCTCCGGGAGCTCTTTTCTCAGGATATACGCGATATATGGAACTGTCCAATCGGGAATGACCACCAAGATCTCCATGACCAAGTCGACCACTGCTGGGACTTCAACCTCAGTCGGATCTGTGGCACTCTTGGGCTGTGGAGCTTCTTCGGTGAAAGGATCTTCTTTGACTGACGGAGTGTGTACATGCTCCAAGAACACACCACTCGGAATGGCTTCTCTCTTGGAACCTATCTTTGCTAGATCATCAGCTGCTTGATTTTTCAGTCGGGGTATATGATGGAGCTCCAACCCCTCGAACTTCTTTTCCAGCTTCCTCACTGCACTGCAGTATCCAGTCATGGCTGGGCTTCTCACGTCCCACTCCTTCATCACTTGGTTGACCACTAAATCCGAGTCGCCATAGACCATCAGGCGACGGACGCCGAGTGAAATGGCCATGCGCAACCCATATAAGAGGGCCTCATATTCTGCCTCATTGTTGGAGGAATCAAAGTGAATCTGGAGCACATATCTGAGCTTATCTCCTCTGGGGGAAACCAGGACAACCCCAGCACCGGAACCATTCAACATCTTAGAGCCATCAAAGAACATGGTCCAATGCTCCGAGTGAACTTCAGTCGGCTGCTGCTGTTCAATCCACTCGGCGAGGAAATCTGCTATTGCCTGGGACTTAATGGCTTTCTTTGCCTCAAACTTGATATCAAGGGGAAGAAGTTCAATCGCCCATTTGGCCACTCGACCAGTTGCATCTCTGTTGTGCAAAATCTCTGATAGTGGAGCGTCGCTGACGACTGTGATGGAATGATCAGAGAAATAATGAGCAACCTTCTTTGTGGTCATGTATATTCCATACACAAGCTTCTGATAATGAGGATATCTCTGCTTGGATGGAGTCAAGACTTCAGACAAATAATACACTGGGCGCTGAACTTTGAGAGCTTTTCCTTCTTCTTCCCGCTCGACCGTAAGCACAGTACTGACGACTTGTCCTGTGGCTGCGATATAGAGCAACAGAGGCTCTTTGCTGATTGGAGCAGCAAGCACCGGCTGGGTGGAGAGCAGAGCTTTTAGCTCGGCAAACGCTGCATCAGCTTCTGGAGTCCACTCGAACTTGTCTGCCTTCTTCATCAGTCGGTAAAGAGGCAATGCCTTTTCACCGAGTCGTGAGATGAATCGACTTAATGCGGCCAAGCATCCAGTAAGCTTCTGGACATCGTGCACTCGCACAGGGCGTTTCATTCGGAGAATAGTGCCGATCTTCTCTGGATTAGCGTCGATTCCTCGTTCGGAAACGAGAAAACCGAGTAACTTGCCACCAGGAACTCCAAATGTGCACTTTGATGGATTGAGCTTGATATCATACCTTCTGAGGTTGGCAAATGTTTCGGCGAGATCAGCGAGCAGGTCGGAACCTTTTCGTGACTTGACAACGATATCATCCATATACGCTTCCACATTCCGACTGATTTGAGTGAGTAGACACTTCTGAATCATTCGCATAAATGTGGCTCCGGCATTCTTGAGGCCGAATGGCATGGTGATATAGCAGAAGCACCCGAATGGAGTGATGAAAGCTGTTTTTACCTCGTCGGGTCCGTACAGACGGATCTGGTGGTACCCGGAGTAGGCGTCTAGAAAAGACAGTCTCTCGCATCCCGCGGTCGAGTCAACAATTTGATCTATGCGAGGGAGAGGAAAATGATCTTTCGGGCAGGCCCGGTTGATGTGCTTGAAATCAATGCACATTCGGAGTGATTTGTCTTCTTAGGAACCATGACGACATTAGCGAGCCACTCGGAGTGGTATATCTCTCGGATAAATCCTGCCGCCAACAGTCGAGCCACTTCCTCACCAATGGCTTTTCTCTTCTGGACGGCGGACCGCCGAAGATGCTCTTTGACTGGTTTTGCAGATGAGTCGACTCTTAGGCGATGCTCAGCCAGTCCCCTGGGAACACCTGGCATGTCAGCGGGCTTCCATGCAAAAATGTCCCAGTTCTCACGGAGGAACTGGATGAGCGCTTCTTCCTATTTGGGTCGAGTGTTGTGGAGATGCGGGTCGGAGCTGCATCGGGGTCGGTCGGGTGAATGTGAACAGGCTTCGTCTCACCGGACGACTGAAATGCAGACTCTGTGGCGGGTTTCTTGGATCGCAGCAAGTCACTCGGATCTGCGTTTTGCTTGTATTCTTCGAACTCGACCGCTGTCACCTGGGAATCAGCAATCTTTGAGCCTTTCTGGAAAGCACTCTTCTGCCTTTTTCCGATCACCGGTGACAGTGATCACTCCTTTGGGGCCGGGCATCTTCAATTTGAGGTACACGTAACATGGTCGAGCCATGAACCGTGCATAAGCTGGTCTCCCCAAAATGGCATGATATGCACTCTGAAAATCCACGACCTCGAACGTCAACTTCTCTTTGCGAAAATGTTTCGAATCACCAAACACCACGTCCAGAGCTATTTGGCCGAGTGACTCGGCTTTCTTCCTGGTATAACTCCATGAAAGCTCATGTTACTGGTGCTCAGTCGGGACATCGGAATGCCCATTCCTTTCAGTGTGTCTGCATACAGCAAATTCAACCCACTACCACCGTCCATAAGCACTTTTGTCAGTCGAGTGCCTTCAACAACTGGATCGACCACCAAAGCTTGCCTCCCAGGGGTGGCAATATGAGTCGGGTGATCAGATTGGTCGAAGGTGATGGGTGTTTGGGACCATTTCAGATAATTTGCTTTTGCTGGGGCAACCATGTTCACCTCACGGTTAATAACTTTCAATCGACTCTTGCTCTCCACATCTGCAAAGATCATCAGAGTAGAGTTGATATGCGGATATCCTTCCTCACTGTCCTCCTTGTCTTCGGCCTTGTCCGACTCCTTCTCCTTGTTATTAGACTGTTTTCCCTGAAACTGCTGGATCAGGAGTCGACATTGGCGAGTGGTGTGCTTCGGGTAGATGATATTCCCCTCTTCGTCTTTCTTCGTGTGGATGTGACACGGCATATCCATCACGTCGTTCCCTTCTTTATCCTTTACCTTCTTAGGGTTCCAGGATCCTTTTGGTTTCCCTTTAAACTTTCCCTGAGTCACGGCCAGAGCCTCTCCAGGAGCTGCCGGTTCAGCCTTCCGCTTCTGTTTCCGACTGGTGTTTCCCTTTTCCGACTGACTCGGCTTGTGCTTGCCGCTTCGGAGTCGGTCTTCTTCTTCGCCGTTGGCGTACTTGGTAGCAATCTCCATCATCCGACTCAAGGTCATGTCACCGGTTCGACCAAACTTCAAGCTCAATTCTCTGTTCTTGACGCCATCTTTAAAGGCGCAGACTGCCTGATGATCAGACACATTCTCCACAGTATGGTGCAAAGTGATCCATCTCTGAATATACTCTCTGAGAGTCTCATTGGTCTTCTGCACGCAGACTTGCAACTCCGTCAGTCCAGCCGGTCGCTTGCAAGTTCCTTCAAACGTTCTGATGAACACTCGGGACAGATCTTCCCAAGTGTAAATGCTGCTAGGAGGTAATTGAGTCAACCATGCCCTGGCAGAACCTTCCAGCATGAGGGGCAAATGCTTCATGGCCACCTCGTCGTTCCCACCACCAATCTGAACCGCCACTCGGTAGTCCTCAAGCCAAGTTTCAGGCTTAGACTCACCAGTGAACTTGCTGACTCCTGTTGCCAACCTGAAATTGGGAGGGATAACTGCGGCTCTGATAGCTCTGCTGAAACATTCAGGACCAGAAACATGCACTCGACTGCTTGTGGGCGCATCTCTGTCGAGTCCGCCTCGATGGGCTCTGTTCCGGTCGACCAAACCTTGCACGATAATGGATCGCGCGTCGAAGCCTGGTTCTCTGGGGTCGACTGGAACTCTTCGCCCCGTACTGAACTGACGCCTGTCATCTTGCTGCCGAGGAGCGTAAGACCCACCCCTCGGAGGGGAATTGGGCACTCGACGCCTATCATCTCGGTCGAGTCGGTCACCATATTGGTCTCGCCGATTCTCGCGCCCTTCACGCCGCGGAGGCGATCTGGGACTGTGAGCCGACTGAACCGTATTCGCAGCGACGGATCGACTGTGAATTCTGTTGCGCGACTGCGACACGGCCGAATTCTGGTCTCCTGCTGCCCGGAGCAGATCCCTGATCTGCATCAAGCCTCTGCCAGCTTCCGACTGAGAGGGTTGGATGGACTCTGCTATACGGGTCGCAGCTGCTAAATTCTGGATTGGGGTTCGATATACCTGAGTCGGCGGGAAGAGTTGACGTCGACTGGTGTCGGGAATTCGTTGCCGCGCGCGCTCGTCGAGTGCTCGCTGAAGATTCTCCAGTCGAGTGCGTTCGGCCAAATTGGCCAAACGTGCCTCCTCCAAGGCGCGAGCCTCGGGGGTTTCTCCTGCGATGGGAGTACGCAGGACATCCACGTTCCTGCGGCGAAGTTCCTCTCTTTGCAGAGAGTCGAGTGGCTCGGGCTGGTACTCTTCGTGGTCTCGTGCGGGGTCGCCTCCGTCGCCTGCTCCACCATCACGGGCGAAGCCAGGGGGACTGCGGGGCCCGTCGACCATCAGAATTTCTGCCGCTGGATCACTGCTATCGCACTCGGATGCGGTCTCTACGGAACCAGTCGACAGATCGAACAGGCCGTAGAGAGATTCGTCGGGCTCGATTGCCGCAACTTGGGTGGTGGCCGTCTGGCGAGCCACCGCGTGCCTCACCCACCGCTGAATCCTCGACCGGCCCGAGCGCTTGCGCTGACGGGAGACCGGGAGGGTGGTCGATGGGGATGTCGACCGATACGGGGTCGACGGTTGCCGCAGCAGAACGCCGCGGACACATGCGCGAAAATGTGTCGCACCGCGGACGGGGAGCGCATCAACGTCGAGTGGAGCCTCCTGGAGCCAGGCGGAGTCGTCGGCGATGAAGGTGAGAGCGCCGAGACGGATCTCTCGACCCTCGACCAAAACTCCAGCAGCCACCATGATGAAAGTACTCGGAAGAATCGCAACTTCTCCACAAAATTGCTAAAACACCTGCCCCATGGTGGGCGCCAACTGTCGTGGTTCTAAGCCTGACAGTAGAGTGGGGGGTAGGTATGGAGAGGCAAGGTCCTAGCTATGGAGAGGTCGTAAACACAAGAGATGTACGAGTTCAGGCCCTTCTCGGAGGAAGTAAAAGCCCTACGTCTCGGAGCCCGGAGGCGGTCGAGTGGATTATATGTATATGAGTTACAGGGTGCCGAACCCTTCTGCCTGTGGAGGGGGGTGGCTTATATAGAGTGCGCCAGGACCCCAGCCAGCCCACGTAGGAGAGGGTTTAAGGTGAGTTAAGTCCGGGGTGTTACTGGTAACGCCCCACATAAAGTGTCTTTACTATCATAAAGTCTACTTAATTACAGGCCGTTGCAGCGCAGAGTGCCTCTTGACCTTCTGGTGGTCGAGTGAGTCTTCGCGGTCGAGTCCTTCAAGGCAGTCGAGTGTGTCTCTCGTTGGTCGACTGGAAGGTGACCTCTTCTAAGGGTGTCCTTGGGCAGGGTACTTAGATCAGGTCTGTGGCCCTACCCTAGGTACATGACCCCATCAGCGACAAGGAAGGGCTTTCTTCACAAGGTCCGAGGGAGAGGGTTCATGGTGGGAACCTCTCTCTATGCGGATGATGCGGCTATGTTTGTAGCACCGATCAAATGAGACGTGGACAACCTCGCAGCCATTCTGCGAGGTTTTGGTGAAGTCACTGGCCTTTGCACCAACTATCATAAGAGCTCAATGGTCCCCATTCGGTGCAGCAACCTTGACTTGGGCCACATCATGCAAGGGCTACTGGATGTCAGGGCTTCCTTTCCGCTCCGCTACATGGGACTCCCACTATCTGTCTGGAAGCTGAAGCTCACCGACCTACAATTTCTTGTCGATAAAGTGGCAAGTAGACTGACTACATATGACGGCCAAAACATCACCACCATTGGCCGCGCGGCCCTTGTTAAGTCGGTCCTCGCTGAAGGAAATATGCCCTAGAGGGAATAATAAAGTTGTTATTTATATTTCCTTATATCATGATAAATGTTTATTATTCATGCTAGAATTTTATTAACTGGAAACTTAGTACATGTGTGAATATATAGACAAACAGAATGTCACTAGTGTCCCTCTACTTGACTAGCTCGTCGAATCAAAGATGGTTAAGTTTCCTAGCCATAGACATGAGTTGTCATTTGATTAACGGGATCACATCATTAGAGAATGATGTGATTGACTTGACCCATTCCATTAGCTTAGCACTTGATCATTTAGTGTGTTGCTATTGCTTTCTTTATGACTTATACATGTTCCTATGACTATGAGATTATGCAACTCCCGAATACCGGAGAACACTTTGTGTGCTACCAAACGTCACAACGTAACTGGGTGATTATAAAGGTGCTCTACAGGTGTCTCCGATGGTACTTGTTGAGTTGGCATAGATCAAGATTAGGATTTGTCACTCCGATTGTCGGAGAGGTGTCTCTGGGCCCTCTCGGTAATGCACATCACTATAAGCCTTGCAAGCAATGTGACTAATGAGTTAGTTGCAGGATGATGCATTACGGAACGAGTAAAGAGACTTGCCGGTAACGAGATTGAACTAGGTATTGAGATACCGACGATCGAATCTCGGGCAAGTAACATACCAATGACAAAGGGAACAACGTATGTTGTTATGTGGTTTGACCCATAAAGATCTTCGTAGAATACGTAGGAGCCAATATGAGCATCCAGGTTCCGCTATTGGTTATTGACCGGAGACGTATCTCGGTCATGTCTACATATTTCTCGAACCCGTAGGGTCCGCACTCTTAACGTTCGGTGACGATCGGTATTATGAGTTTATGTGTTTTGATGTACCGAAGGAAGTTCAGAGTTCCGGATATGATCACGTACATGATGAGGAGTCTCGAAATGATTGAGACATAAAGATTGATATATTGGAAGGTTATATTCGGACACCGGAAGGGTTCCGGGGGTCACCAGATAAATTCCGGAGTACAGGAAGGTTACCGGAAACCCCCGGGGAGTATATGGACCTTAATGGGCTTTAGGGAGAGAGAGATGGGCTAGCTAGGGCTGGGCCGTGCCCCCCCCCCCAATCTTAGTCCGAATTGGACTAGGGGAGAGGGGCGGCGCCCCCTCCTTCCTTCTCCTCATCTCCTTCCCTTCCCCCTTCTCCTACTCCTACTAGGAAAGGGGAGTCCTACTCCCGGTGGGAGTAGGACTCCCCCCTTGGTGCACCCTCCTGCTTGGCCGGCCGCCTCCCCCTAGCTCCTTTCTATACGGGGGTAGGGGCACCCCTAGACACACAAGTTGATCATTGATCTTTTAGCCGTGTGCGGTGCCCCCCACCACCATAATCCACCTCGGTCATATCGTCGTAGTGCTTAGGCGAAGCCCTGCACCCGTGGCTTCATCATCACCGTCATCACGCCGTCGTGCTGACGAAACTCTCCCTCGAAGCTCTACTGGATCATGAGTTTGTGGGACGTCACCGAGCTGAATATGTGCAGATCGTGGAGGTGCCGTACGTTCGGTACTAGGATCGATCGATTGTGAAGACGTACGACTACATCAACCGCGTTGTCATAACGCTTCCTCTTACGGTCTACGAGGGTACGTGGATGACACTCTCCCCTCTCGTTGCTATGCATGACCATGATCTTGTGTGTGCGTAGGATTTTCTTTGAAATTACTACGTTCCCCAACAGTGGCATCCGAGCCAAGTTTATGCGTACATGTTATATGAACGAGTAGAACACAAGTGAGTTGTGGGCGATACAAGTCATACTGCTTACCAGCATGTCATACTTTGATTCGGTGGTATTGTTGGATGAAGCGGCCCGGACCAACATTACGCGTACGCTTACGCGAGACTGGTTCTACCGACGTGCTTCGCACACAGGTGGCTAGCGGGTGTCAGTTTCTATAACTTTAGTTGAATCGAGTGTAGCTACACCCGGTCCTTGTGGAAGGTTAAAACAACACATACTTGACGAAATATCATTGTGGTTTTGATGCGTAGGTAAGAACGGTTCTTGCTCAGCCCATAGCAGCCACGTAAAACTTGCAACAACAAAGTAGAGGACGTCTAACTTGTTTTTGCAGGGCATGTTGTGATGTGATATGGTCAAGAAATGATGCTAAATTTTATTGTATAAGATGATTGTGTTTTGTAACGAAGTTATCGGCAACTGGCAGGAGCCATATGGTTGTCGCTTTATTGTATGAAATGCAATTGCCATGTAATTGCTTTACTTTATCACTAAGCGGTAGCAATAGTCGTAGAAGCAATAGTTGGCGAGACGACAACGATGCTACGATGGAGATCAAGGTGTCGCGCCGGTGACGATGGTGATCATGACGATGCTTTGGAGATGGAGATCAAAGGCACAAGATGATGATGGCCATATCATATAACTTATATTGATTGCATCTGATGTTTATCTTTTATGCATCTTATTTTGCGTAGATCGACGGTAGCATTATAATATGATCTCTCACTAAATTTCAAGGTATAAGTGTTCTCCCTGAGTATGCACCATTGCGAAATTTCATCGTGCTGAGACACCACGTGATGATCGGGTGTGATAAGCTCTACGTTCACATCTAATGGGTGCAAGCCAGTTTTGCACACGCAGAATACTCGGGTTGAACTTGACGAGCCTAGCATATGCAGATATGGCCTCGGAACACTGAGACCGAAAGGTCGAGCGTGAATCATATAGTATATATGATGAACATAGTGATGTTCACCATTGAAAACTACTCCATCTCACGTGATGATCGGACATGGTTTAGTTGATATGGATCACGTCATCACTTAGATGATTAGAGGGATGTCTATCTAGGTGGGAGTTCTTAAGTAATTTGATTAATTGAACTTTAATTTATCATGAACTTAGTACCTGATAGTATTTTGCATGTCTATGTTGTTGTAGATAGATGGCCCGTGTTGTTGTTCTGTTGAATTTTAATGCGTTCCTTGAGAAAGCTAAGTTGAAAGATGATGGTAGAAATTACACGGACTGGTTCATAACTTGAGGATTATCCTCATTGCCGCACAGAAGAATTACGTCCTGGAAGCACCACTAGGTGCAAGACCCGCTGCAGGAGCAACGCCGGACGTTGTGAACGTTTGACAGAGCAAAGCTGATGACTACTCGATAGTTTAGTGTGCCATGCTTTACGGCTTAGAACCGGGACTTTAACGACGTTTTGAACATCATGGAGCATATGAGATGTTCCAGGAGTTGAAGTTAATATTTCAAGCAAATTCCCGGATTGAGAGATATGAAGTCTCCAATAAGTTCTGCAGCTGCAAGATGGAGGAGAATAGTTCTGTCAGTGAGCATATACTCAAAATATCTGGGTATAACAATCACTTGATTCAACTGGGAGTTAATCTTCCGGATGATAGTGTCATTGACAGAATTCTTTAATCACTGCCACCAAGCTACAAGAGCTTCGTGATGAACTATAATATGCAAGGGATGGACAAGACAATTCCCGAGCTCTTCGCGATGCTAAAGGCTGCGGAGGTGGAAATCAAGAAGGAGCATCAAGTGTTGATGGTCAACAAGACCACCAGTTTCAAGAAAAAGGGTAAAGGTAAGAAGGGGAACTTCAAGAAGAACAGCAAGAAAGTTGTTCCTCAAGTGAAGAAGCCCAAGTCTGGACTTAAGCCTGAGACTGAGTGCTTCTACTGCAAAGGGACTGGTCACTGGAAGCGGAACTGCCCAAGTATTTGGCGGATAAGAAGGATGGCAAGGTGAACAAAGGTATATGTGATATACATGTTATTGATGTGTACCTTACTAATGCTCGCAGTAGTGCCTGGGTATTTGATACTGGTTATGTTGCTAATATTTGCAACTCGAAACAGGGACTATGGATTAAGCGAAGATTGGCTAAGGACGAGGTGACGATGCGCGTGGGAAATGGTTCCAAAGTCGATGTGATCGCGGTCGGCACGCTACCTCTACATCTACCTTCGGGATTAGTTTTAGACCTGAATAATTGTTATTTGGTGCCAGCGTTGAGCATGAACATTATATCTGGATCTTGTTTTATGCGAGACGGTTATTCATTTAAATCCGAGAATAATGGTTGTTCTATTTATATGAGTAATATCTTTTATGGTCATGCACCCTTGAAGAGTGGTCTATTTTTGTTGAATCTCGATAGTAGTTACACACATATTCATAATATTGAAGCCAAAAGATGTAGAGTTGATAATGATAGTGCAACTTATTTGTGGCACTGCCGTTTGGTTCATATTGGTGTAAAACGCATGAAGAAACTCCATTCTGATGGACTTTTGGAATCACTTGATTATGAATCACTTGGTACTTGCGAACCATGCCTCATGGGCAAGATGACTAAAACTCCGTTCTCCGGAACAATGGAGCAAGCAACAGATTTGTTGGAAATCATACATATTGATGTATGTGGTCTGATGAATATTGATGCACGCGGCGGGTATCATTATTTTCTCATCTTCAAAGATGATTTAAGCAGACATGGGTATATCTAGTTAGTGAAACATAACTCTGAAACATTTGAAAAGTTCAAAGAATTTCAGAGTGAAGTGGAAAATCATCGTAACAAGAAAATAAAGTTTCTACGATCTGATCATGGAGGAGAATATTTGAGTTACGAGTTTGATCTTCATTTGAAACAATGCGGAATAGTTTCACAACTCACGCCACCCGGAACACCACAGCGTAATGGTGTGTCCGAACGTTGTAATCGTACTTTACTAGATATGGTGCGATCTATGATGTCTCTTACTGATTTACCGCTGTCGTTTTGGGGTTATGCTTTAGAGACGGCTACATTCACATTAAATAGGGCACCATCTAAATCCCTTGAGACGACGCCTTATGAACTATGGTTTGGCAAGAAACCAAAGTCGTCGTTTCTTAAAGTTTGGCATTGTGATGCTTATGTGAAAAAGCTGCAACTTGATAAGCTCGAACCCAAATTGGAGAAATGTGTCTTCATAGGATACCCAAAAGAGATTGTTGGGTACACCTTCTATCACAGATCCGAAGGCAAGATATTTGTTGCTAAAAATGGATCCTTTCTACAGAAGGAGTTTCTCTCGAAAGAAGTGAGTGGGAGGAAAGTAGAACTTGATGAGGTAACTGTACCTGCTCCCTTATTGGAAAGTAGTTCATCACAGAAATCTATTCCTGTGACTCCTACACCAATTATGAGGAAGCTAATGATGTTGATCATGTAACTTCAGATCAAGTTACTATCGAACCTTGTAGGTCAACCAGAGTAAGATCCGCACCAGAGTGGTACGGTAATCCTATTCTGGAGGTCATGTTACTTGACCATGACGAACCTATGAACTATGAGGAAGCGATGATGAGCCCAGATTCCGGGAAATGGCTTGAGGCCATGAAATCTGAGATAGGATCCATGTATGAGAAAAAAGTGTGGACTTTGTTTGACTTGCCCGATGATCAGCAAGCCATCGAGAATAAATGGATCTTCAAGAAGAAGACTGACGCTGACGGTAATGCTACTGTATACAAAGCTCAACTTGTTGCGAAAGGTTTTCGACAAGTTCAAGGAGTTGACTACGATGAGACTTTCTCACCCGTAGCGATGCTTAAGTTTGTCCGAATCATTTTAGCAATTGCTGCATTTTATGATTATGAAATTTGGCAAATGGATGTAGAGACTGCATTCCTGAATGGATTTCTAGAAGAAGAGTTGTATATGATGCAACCTGAAGGTTTTATCGATCCAAAGGATGCTAACAAAGTGTGCAAGCTCCAGCGATCCATCTACGGACTAGTGCAAGCATATCGGAGTTGGAATAAACGTTTTGATACTGTAATCAAAGCATATGGTTTTATACAGACTTTTGGAGAAGCCTGTATTTACAAGAAAGTGAGTGGGAGCTTTGTAGCATTTCTAATATTATATGTGGATGACATATTGTTGATTGGAAATGATATAGAATTTCTAGATAGCATAAAAGGATACTTGAATAAGATTTTTTCAATGAAAGACCTCGGTGAAGCTGCTTATATATTGGGCATCAAGATCTATAGAGATAGATCAAGACACTTAATTGGACTTTCACAAAGCACATACCTTGATAAAGTTTTGAAGAAGTTCAAAATGGATCAAGCAAAGAAAGGGTTCTTGCCTGTGTTACAAGTTGTGAAGTTGAGTCAGACTCAGTGCCCGACCACTGCAGAAGATAGAGAGAAAATGAAAAGTGTTCCCTATGCTTCAGCCATAGGCTCTATCATGTATACAATGTTGTGTACCAGACCTGATGTGTGCCTTGCTATAAGTTTAGCAGGGAGGTACCAAAGTAATCCAGGAGTGGATCACTAGACAGCGTTCAAGAACATCCTGAAATACCTGAAAAGGACTAAGGATATGTTTCTCGTTTATGCAGGTGACAAAGAGCTAGTCTTAAATGGTTACATCGATGCAAGCTTTGACACTGATCCGGATGGCTCTAAATCACAAATCAGATACGTTTTTATATTGAACGATGGAGCTGTCAGTTGGTGCAGTTCTAAGCAAAGCATCATGGCGGGATCTACATGTGAAGCAGAGTACATAGCTGCTTTGGAAGCAGCAAATGAAGGAGTCTGGATGAAGGAGTTAGTGTCCGATCTAGGTGTCATACCTAGTGCATCGGGTCCAATGAAATTTTTTTGTGACAATACTGGTGCAATTGCCTTGGCAAAGGAATCCAGATTTCACAAGAGAACCAAGCACATCAAGAGACGCTTCAATTCCATCCGTGATCAAGTCAAGGAGGGAGACATAGAGATTTGCAAGATACACACGGATCTGAATGTTGCAGACCCGTTCACTAAGCCTCTCTCATGAGCAAAACATGATCAGCACCAAGACTCCATGGGTGTTAGAATCATTACTGTGTAATCTAGATTATTGACTCTAGTACAAGTGGGAGACTGAAGGAAATATGCCCTAGAGGCAATAATAAAGTTGTTATTTATATTTCCTTATATCATGATAAATGTTTATTATTCATGCTAGAATTTTATTAACTGGAAACTTAGTACATGTGTGAATATATAGACAAACAGAATGTCACTAGTGTCCCTCTACTTGACTAGCTCATTGAATCAAAGATGGTTAAGTTTCCTAGCCATAGACATGAGTTGTCATTTGATTAACGGGATCACATCATTAGAGAATGATGTGATTGACTTGACCCATTCTGTTAGCTTAGCACTTGATCATTTAGTATGTTGCTATTGCTTTCTTCATGACTTATACATGTTCCTATGACTATGAGATTATGCAACTCCCGAATACCGGAGAACACTTTGTGTGCTACCAAACGTCACAACGTAACTGGGTGATTATAAAGGTGCTCTACAGGTGTCTCTGATGCTACTTGTTGAGTTGGCATAGATCAATATTAGGATTTGTCACTCCGATTGTCGGAGAGGTATCTCTGGGACCTCTCGGTAATGCACATCACTATAAGCCTTGCAAGCAATGTGACTAATGAGTTAGTTGCAGGATGATGCATTACAGAACGAGTAAAGATACTTTCTGGTAACGAGATTGAACTAGGTATTGAGATACCGACGATCGAATCTCGGGCAAGTAACATACCGATGACAAAGAGAACAACGTATGTTGTTATGTTGTTTGACCAATAGAATTTGTAGAATATGTAGGAGCCAATATGAGCATCCAGGTTCCGCTATTGGTTATTGACCGGAGACGTGTCTCGGTCATGTCTACATAGTTCTCGAACCCGTAGGGTCCGCACGCTTAACGTTCGGTGACGATCGATATTAGGAGTTTATGTGTTTTGATGTACCGAAGGAAGTTTGGAGTCCTGGATATGATCGCGGACATGATGAGGAGTCTTGAAATGGTCCAGACATAAAGTTTGATATATTGGAAGGTTATATTTGGACATCGGAAGGGTTCCAGGGGTCACCGGATAAATACCGGAGTACCGGGAGGTTACCGGAAACCCCCGGGGAGTATATGGGCCTTAATGGGCTTTAGGGAGAGAGAGAGGGGCTGGCTAAGGCTGCCCCCCCCCAAGCCTAGCCCGAATTGGACTAGGGGGGAGGGGCGGCGCCCCCTCCTTCCTTCTCCTCCTCTCCTTCCCTTCCCCCTTCTCTTACTCCTACTAGGAAAGGGGAGTCCTACTCCCGGTGGGAGTAGGACTCCCCCCTTGGCGCGCCCTCCTCCTTGGCCGGCCGCCTTCCCCCTAGCTCCTTTATATACGGGGGCAGGGGGGCACCCCAAGAAACACAAGTTGATCATTGATCTTTTAGCCATGTGCAGTGCCCCCCTCCACCATAATCCACCTCGGTCATATCGTCGTAGTGCTTAGGCAAAGCCCTGCACCGGTAGCTTCATCGTCACCATCATCACGCCATCGTGCTGACGAAACTCACCCTCGAAGCTCTACTGGATCGTGAGTTCGCAGGACGTCACCGAGCCAAACGTGTGCAGATCGCAGAGGTGTCGTATGTTCGGTACTAGGATCGGTCGATCGTGAAGACGTACGACTACATCAACCGCGTTGTCATAACGCTTCTGCTTACGGTCTACGAGGGTACGTGGACGACACTCTCGCCTCTCGTTGCTATGCATCACCATGATCTTGCGTGTGCGTAGGATTTTTTTTGAAATTACTATGTTCCACAACACTCGATTCCCAAGTGATCTACTTCATCACGCCACTTGTCATACAACCCACCATTATGCAAAACATCAACAAGCTTGAGCGGGCCTTCCTATGGTCGGGGTCGGATACGACATCTGGGGCAAATTGCAAGGTCAATTGGGATGTTGTCAGCCGGCCGCTCGCCTATGGTGGACTTAGGGTCCTCAACACCAACAAGTTCACGCGGGATTTGCGTTTGCGGTGGCCTTAGTACGAGTGGAAGGAGCCCACAAAGTTGTGGGTCGGGAGTGGGAACCCGTGCGATGAGGAGGACCTAAACTTTTTCTACGCGTGTACCACCATCACGGTTGGGAACGGTGCGAAGAGTCCATTTTGGGACTCCCCTTGGCTCCTTGGTCGCAAGCCCAAAAACATTGCTCCGCTCATTTACGAGACTTCCTCCCGGAAGCACTGGAAGGTACGGGAGGCCCTCAAGGACAACGCGTGGATCCTTAAAATCAGACCGCCCGCATCGGTTTCCATCTAGCATGTTGCACAATTCTTCACCCTTTGGATGCTACTGCATGAGGTACACCTGGATGAGCTCACTGAGGATGACATCCTATGGAAGCACACGGAATCTGGGCACTACTCCGCGGCCTCCGCTTACATGGCATAATTTTTGGGCTTGGTCCTCTCCCCCATGGCCCAAATGGTCTGGAAGGCTTGGGCCCCACCAAAAGTAAAATTCTTTGCTTGGCTTGCGCTTCAGGATAGGATCTGGACTGTTGACAGATTGGAGAAGCAAGGATGGCCTAACTGTGGCCCCTGCCCCTTGTGCCGACGGGTGCAGGAATGTGGCCCTCATCTTTTCTTCAGGTGCGGCTTCACTTTCAGGCTTTGGAACATGGCTATTCAGAAATTTCGCACCCACGACATGGACACGTCCACATGGCACCTGTTTGACTCCGTTCATGCCTGGTGGGCGAGCACATGCACCACGGGCACCACCGACAGAAAAGCAAAGGAATCTATTACCATGCTAGTGTCATGGGTCATCTGGAATGAGCGCAACGCAAGAGTGTTCAGGCAAAAGAGCGCACCTCCGCAAATCTTGCTCAGCATCATTGAAGACGAGGCAAACCTTTGGATCAAAGCTGGGGCAAAGAAACTAGGGTCTTTTTTATTGCGAGAACAATTGTCATGCCGTGACTTGGGTGTGTGTTGTAAGTTGTAACAAACTCTCTCTCCTTCTTATTTAATATATGAGGCAAATCTTTTGCCTCTGTTTAAAAAAATAAATATGTCACCACATAGCAGTTGCTCTGTCTCCTTTTCTTGATGGAAAAAACATTGAACTTTTCTTGAAGGAAAAAAAGCAGCCACGCCTCTCACTCACTCACTCACGTCACAGCCGCCTCCTGCTTTTCCCACACAACTAGCCAGCCACCGGGTGTCACCGCATCTCATCTCCCCATGACAGTGCCAGCGAAACCATCTCTCCACGACACCTCCCTCCATGCCATGGCGAACCCCGTCCCTGCTCTGTCCATCGCTTCCCCTCCCCTCCATGGCGTTACCCGCCCACTCCTCTCCTAGCCCGCCTCTGTCTCAACCTGACACCCTCTCGCACCACCACCTCAGCACGAGCCAGCGCCCCCGCCGATCTTGCATGTTGGGCAGCCGGATCCGAACGGAAGATGCAGAAGGGCTTGCAACTCTTCGTTAGTTCCAGCCACGTAGCTGATCCTCGTCCTTGAGACCGGTCTTCTACCCTAGCTAGCCACGCTAAGCATAGTCATGTTGTCATGACGCCGAACTCCATGACAAGGCCATCCAGCCATCCCAGGGCGATTCCCAATGCCAAGGAGTGCACACCATTGCGTCGATGGCGATGCGACCTGTTACTGACTATAGTGATGCCACCTTCTACGAGTGCAGCGACCATCGGAGGATTGACACCACTGACTCTTAGGTTCATCCTGCCCCATCCCATCCACCTACTCGCTCGCTGTTGTTCTTGCTGCTGCTTCCAACACAACTAGTCTTACTCTCAGTTAGCTTTCTGGGTTATATTTCTATCCTACTGTCCTAACAATTATAATCAAGTGAAGCAATGAAAATAATCAGCATGCCTATGTTGATGCTTTCGAAGAATTGATAAAATAGCAATTTTGACAATTAGTTTCTAGTGAATTTTTTGAACTTCACCATGGCGTGCGAGAGATATCTCAGAAAAGAGCTAATCTTTTTATAGAAGATCAATGATAATATCCTAATGATAATAAGTGGATTTTTTATCTGATAAATAAATTTATTTATTTTTCAAAAAAATTGAATATATACACTACTCCCTCCAATCCATATTAATTATCAGTGTTTTAATACTTTGTACAAAATCAATGATAACTAATATGAATCGGAGGAAGTATTATTTTGTGGATTAACATGTCACATACGGTGATATGGTGCCTATAATCGGCATCTTTTCTTGTCTCACTATTTTGGCACAAAGCAAATTTTGCTTCTTTTTTAACAGAAAAGTTGGGTGTTCACGGATTGAAATAAAGATCAGTGGCAAAAATATCAAATAACAGGGACTGCATGGTATATGATACTTATTAGTAGATCTACTTGGACCGGTATCTTGCAACAAGATCTTAAGAAGAAACAAAATGCTAATTGTTACATATTACATGGTTACAAATTAAGCTCCTGGCAGACCCGATGATATTTATTAGAGTGTTTGGGGATCATTTAAGCTCTTTTCTGATACAGATTTGTTACTCTCGACAATTATTGTTTGTTGAAAACTTATCCAGTTCATCGGAAATCAACTGCAGAAAAACAAGAGAGCTACAGAGGACGAGTGTTCCCAATCCCCCACAGCCAAACCTCCACGCTTCCCACCATCCCATGATCATACCTCATTGTACTCCCCACCTAAGCGGCTCATCATGTTGTCTCCCCAACTCTCACCCGGCACTATGGATCTTGCTCCATGCTTGATCAACTCATCGACTCCACACATGTAAGTATCATGATCCTAGCCAACTAACTCAGTACTCATCTCCTTTGTCATCTTGGTCTTCAGGTCCAACTTCGTAGTCCTTCTTCAGTGCGGCAAGATCCTTCCTCGCCCGAGAGCTGCCCCTCCTCCATGCTTCCTAACATATCAATGCATCAATTTGTGCTTCATATGTGTATGAGATCGAACTTACTGATACACAATCCAAAAGCAATGAACCAAGTCTAAAGCTAGTTCCACCATTAACAACATTGAAAATAAGAAACCTTGAAGAAGAATGCAGTTGTCTGTCCACATTGAAAATCAAGAAACCTTGAAGAAGAATGCAGTTGTCCGTCAATTTTCTTACCTGACCAAGGAATTCTCTCACAACTTCAGCACAAAAATAGATTGTAAAAAACAAGAAGTGCTATTTGTTAGTAGCAGCATAGAGCTGTTTCGAAAGCGTGAGGATTAGTAATTAAATAAGATCTCTAATTAAATTGGGCTGCCTCAATGATGAAATGGAGTCTTTTCCGTTTATGAGCAATAACCTCAACATGGAATGATTCAAAATTATGCACATGACACATATAGCTTATTGCTTGCAATTCACAAATACTACAATGATTCTATTCATCGGTCATTTTCAGTACATATTGTTTATGTTGAAATTCAACATAATGCTTCTATGCTCAATATTCCATCTTGTACAAAGTTTACATCTTAATAAACAATATAACAAAAAAATATTTTCTGTTTCTCAGTCATCTTAGAAATAACCAAGAAAGTATGCGACTAACGAAAAGCTGACCAGCTACTCATTTCCAAATGTAAGGTATGAATTTATCATCTATAGAAGCAACGGTGTATATATTCTCCAGAATAGTCTTTAACAAATAACAATATTTTAAGACTTGATCGTGGAAACCAATCAAGGGGGACTCTTTTCCAATGAGAAGAACTACGAAAAGATAGATCATCATATTTCTACTGCTGCATGAGACACGTATGATGCACGCTCATGCGAGGTGTGCTATGTATCGTTGCAAAGTATGATGCACGCTCATGCGAGGTGTGCTATGTATCATTGCCAAGTATGATGTACGCTATGAGGGAGCACAAGTATATTGCCACGGACTACACAAGTTATTTCAAAAAAAAAAGTTCATCAAAACTACCAACTTGTGATTTAGCTTCAAAATTATCAACGCGGTGAACACAATGAACACTGTTCCTAATATGGATGCTCTGGTTAACAGACATTTTATTTAAAAAATGAATCCAAGAAAGAAAACACGTTTACCAACCTTCCCATCCCTACCCCTAAAAGAAGCCATCCGCTCTGATGAGAAAACCCACCAAAACATGCCATCAAAGGATCTTGGGACTGAAAAACCCAGGGTGAGAGCCCACACCACTGGGCTTGGCAAGAGCACCCTACTTAACTATGTGCTCTGTGAGTGTATTTATTAGTCCATGCATAGGAGGGATAGCAACAATGCACATACCCCCTATAGGCACTCGTAGGCTGGCCCATTGATGTGACGTCGATTTTTTTCCATTCCTTTCCATCTTTCCTTTTTTTGATTATTTTTGCAGTTTTTATTTTGTCTTTTTGTTCTCCCCTTTTTATTTTTTTTCAGGTTTTTATGTGTTTTTTTTATTTTTTCCATGATGGATATCTTGATAATTCATGATTATTTTTTAAAATAGAATGTTTTTTAATTCTGGAATATTATAAATTTGTGCATAGTTTTACAGTGGAGGTTTTGTCACTAGTTGTGTCGCCCTACTCAATTTTCTACTGGAAATTTCAACTACTAAAAAAATGACATCCTTTCATTAAGCGTGTGCTAAAAACTGCCACTCGACACCGTTACAGTTCAGTCAAAGGCCATTGACCAGGGCGAAGTGACCAAAATACCCCTGGACCCACTTGTTAGCGCTCCCCTATGACCTTAGGTCCTAGTTGTTAGCAACAAAGAATTAGATTGGATGAAGAAAATGACTCGCGGGGATTCGAACACCTGTGCGCAAAGCTATTTTTCCTCTAATTTCATTCTCTCTCTGTATTGAAAACTAGGACCCACATGTTAAAGTGAGTTGTATATGAAACACTGACAAGTGGGGGTCTAGAGGTATTTTGGTCACTTTTCACCCCATCAATGGCCTTTGCCCGGGCGGTAATGGTGCTGAGTGACATTTTTGAGTAGTTGAAACTTCTAGTGGTAAAATTGAGTCGGTTCACAGAACAAATGGAAAAAACTAATAAAGAAAACTTAAAAAAATTATGAAGATATTTCAATTTTGGATTATTGTGATAATTGGCGAAAACATAAATTTATGCTTTTAGAAATTAAGTTCATGAATATTTTAAGTAAATAAATATTTTTTAAAAATTCATGAAACATTTTTAATCTGTGTTTCTTAACATTTGTGTTAAAAATTAAATTCCTGAAAATTATTTAAATTTAAGATTTTTTAAAATCTGTGACAATTTCTAAAAAATAGAAGCGTTTATGTTTTGATATATTTATAAAAAAAATCTAAATACGCGACTTTTTTGGAATACACGATGATCGATTTGAAAGACATGATGAACAATTTTTCATACATGTAGAACAGTTTTCGAATATGTGATGAAGTATTTTAATACGAATGAAACTATTTATAAATACGTGGTGGCTTTTCTTTTAGATAAGTGATGGTTTTAAAAAATGAATGAACATTTTTATATATGTGTGAGCAATATTTCATAAACAAAGTGTTTTTTATTCATTGTATACCCAAAAAAAACAATCTAGTGCAGATTGATTTTTGATACAATTATACTGACAAAATATATTAGGATCACTCCATTCGACTTTCTACGTATGGAGACTTTGCCGGCGCAGGCAAATGTTGGTGGTACACAGCCACTGTGGAACAGATCTTAGACCTTTCATCTGTTTACCAATCATTCTTTTCATCAAGCTCTGGCTGTATCAGCCGGGGGGGGGGGGGGGGGGGGGGGGGGGGGGATGGCACAGACAGTAGTCAGGAAAGCATGTGGAGGCCCTTCGCTTCCTCTCTAGAGAAGCGCTGACAATTTTGCATTTGCAGTAGTTGCACGCTGGCTTGTGTTGCTATCGCCGTGCTGCTCATACGTGCGTCTCCACTGAATTATCCATCTCTACCGAATCATCATGATCTGGCCTTGCTTGCAGTTTGTATTCCACTGTTTTTCGTCTGGTTGGTGGTTGTCCGCTCGTTTTGGTTGCGCTGTTTTCCACTGCCACGGTTTTAGATTCTTCACCTCATCGAGTCGAGCGGACGGATTTTTTCCCTTCTTCTGAATTTTAATCGCAAATGGAGCTTTTGTCTCACAGCCATTCCTGTCACCAAAGCCCGAATCATCAACGGGCGAGCATATATGTGTATGCATGCAAGTGGAGATCACAAATCCAGTTGTTATATCAGCAAGATGTGAGTACCAAGTATAGTAACGAGCACCCTTTTGGCTGGCAGCATATATTCCTGCATGCCATTTCCATCCATTGATCGGCGTGAGATGGAGCGCCCTCTGCCATCCATCGTGCGGAACAGAACATTGCACTTCATCATCCCTTATTTTGCTGCATGTTTTTGTTTCTGGGAAGTAATAATTTAACAGCCACATTTGACGCTTTGGCCGAGTGGTTAAGGCGTGTGCCTGCTAAGTACATGGGGTTTCCCCGCGAGAGTTCGAATCTCTCAGGCGTCGTTTACTTTTTTGTTATTTAATTTTTGCCAGAGAAAAATACAACAGCAACAAACCCAGGCCGGCAGCATCAATCATTTTCAAGGGACTGCTATTATGCATGCTTTGTGAAATTCATTTTCTTTCTTGCTAACCAATAGTTCACTGCCTGATGTGGTCTTCTTCCATTATTCTTACTAGCAAATATGCATGTGTGTCGCAACGGGAGAAAAAATAAACATCGGACGTAAAGCTCTAGCATGTTTGCCTTCACCCTGATAATCAAACATCAACGGCTACCTGTGCACTGGATGCCACAACAATTTTGCACAATTGCGGTGCCACCGGTGATGTTGGCATCGGGTCGAGGGAGCGCGGGAGCAGGCACGACACAGCTGCCACGAGTTTCTTGGTCGCCTTCCCTAAAAAAGTTCAACACAATAATGGAGGGAATTTGGCTAGAAAGAAAATAAATTGCGCTTGAACACTTAGCTGCAGGAGCATAGATGATTTAAACTTTCAAGAATTATAACCCATCAACTCTGTTGTTGTTCAAACTATTAGGACATTGCATTTGCATTACATGTAGAATGGTAACACGTACAAGCATGACCCGTATTTTGTGTGTACTATTCAAATCACTAAAAATCATTCATAATCACTCGTTTTTCTCCTCATTCCCATACAGTAAAGACACATGTACACGTATGGCCTATGTCTTGCTGCTGCTATTATAAATCACTGGCGACCATTTATAAACACCATTTTTTTCTCATTCTACAAATAAAGTACTCATAACTAAACAATATATTGTCTTATTTCAAATATACAAAATGCATTAGAAAATCAGGAACAGATCCATGAAATGGGAAGAATCAAATAATTCTGACACGAATGCAAACAAAATAAGGTTAGGGCAATAGCTTCAATATGGTTAGATAAACTTCCAACAAAGAAAGCAGACTTACCTGTTGCAATCAATACTCCTGGTGTTTAAGCTCATATTTATGTGGTGAATAACAATGGAACTCTGATGGACAATAATACGAATATACCTCACTTTATTCACCTGCTTGACATTCTTAGCCTGGTCTAGACAAGTTTGACAACAAACAGCGGCATATTCTTGCGTTGAGCCCAATTCCCTAGAAGTGCCACCATAATTAGCATGCAACTCACTATTGCATTGTGGATCACTAGTAGAAAAAGGACCTAATATGAGACACATTAGTGCCGGTTTGATTTTGAGCCGACACTAATATGTCCAATAGTGCCGGTTCCAACGGCTAGCCGGTCGTTCTCATTAGTACCGGTTCGTGGCGAATCTATAGTACCGGTTCGTGCCACGAACCGGTACTAAAGAGGGTGGTGGCAGGGTGTTGTCAGTCTGGGGCCCATCCAGCACCTTTAGTACCGGTTCGTGGCACGAACCGGTACTAAAGGTTGACGTACTTAAACCCTTCGTCCCCCCGAGCCACTCTGTTCTTCCCCTTTCCCCTCACTTCCTCTGTTCTTCCCCCTCTCTCCTCGAGCTCCTCACAAATTTTGCCCAAAATTTGTCAAGATTTGAAGGCCCCCATCCATTCAAATGATCACAAAGGTTAGCAACTTTGTCCTTTCAACTCTCATTGCTAGATTAGCTCTTGCAATGCTTTGTATAGTGATTAATTTGGGAGGAATAATTATATTTGCTAGTATTTGATTTATATGCAATTTGAGCACAAAATAACACTTAGTTTGCATATGTAGGTGTGGTTTACTTAGTGCCTTCTAAATCTCCGCCGTAACCACCGTCGATCGCCCGCACCGTCCCGTCGCCGGCACCACCTTCTGGTGAGGCTCTTGTTCATGAATGTTTTACATTACCAAATTGATGTTTATGTGATTTGGATATATAGTTACTCGTATAATTATCTTACCCGTACGTTGTTTGTTATACATAGTGCCATGGTTTTGATATCCGTCCCCGTCGGCCCTCGTCCTTGTTATGATTCGGATGTGGTATATTCTCTTTTAAAACTAGTTGTTGCATTTCGTGTTTATGACAAATTATGCCCATCAAGTTGACATAGATATTTTTATCTAGGAGGTATGTGAACCGGAAATTCCAACCGACCCTATTGTCGAGAGGTTAAATTTAGTTGAAAGAGAAAACGAGTATTTGAAAGAAAAATTGAAAAGAATTGAGGGGGAGAAGATGGAATTGGAGTTGCATGTTGCCGATGTCGTCGATGATCACAAGATCAAGATGGAGAAAATGAGGTTGAAGATTAGAAAGATTAGAAAATATGCCATTGATAGTGTGGCTTGGTATCATTATGCTGTTGGATCAATTGTTACCTTAATTGCGATCTTCATCGCATTTGTTGTTGCATTTAAATTCTTTAGCTAGAGAGTTATTTGTATGTTGCATTTAATTAAGTGTTGTATATGAACTTTATGTATGAACTTGTATTAATTTGGTCTATTCGGTGTTGTGTAATGAAGATGAGCCGACAATGGATGTATGATGACAGATGCTCTCCCGAGTTCATTAATGGCGTGCATACTTTTCTGCTTGCCGCTGAGGCAAACAAGCGGGCGGATGGTTTTATGCCTTGTCCATGTGCTGGCTGTAAGAATGGTCACAGTTACTCTACGTCAAGAACCATTCACGTCCACCTATTTGAGTCCGGTTTCATGCCCCACTATAATGTTTGGACCAAGCACGGAGAAATAGGGGTTATGATGGAAGACAATGAAGAAGAAGAGGACGACGACGGCTATCCTGGCCATGGGTTCCCTGAATACGATGATACAACAATGGGGGAAGAAGCTGAGCCGGCAATGCAGAAAGAAGCTGAAGAAGAGGCATCAGATGAGCCCGCTGATGATCTAGGTCGGGCCATTGCCGATGCAAAGAGAAACTGCGCAAGTGATCTGGAGAGGACGAAGTTGCAGCGCATGTTAGAGGATCACAAGAAATTGTTGTACCCGAATTGCGAAGCTGACAAAAAAAAGTTGGGCACCACACTTGAATTGCTGCAATGGAAGGCAGAGAATGGTGTATCTGACAAGGGATTTGGAAAGTTGCTGGTAATGATAAAGAATATGCTTCCAAAGGACAACGAATTGCCCGAGAGTACGTATGAAGCAAAGAAGGCTGTCTGCCCTCTAGGGTTAGAGGTGCAAAAGATACATGCATGCCCTAATGACTGCATCCTCTACCGCGGTGAGTACGAGGATTTGAATGCTTGCCCGGTATGCGGTGCATTGCGTTATAAGATCAGTCGCGATGACCCTGGTGATGTCGAGGGTGAGCGCCCCAGGAAGAAGATTCCTGCCAAGGTGATGTGGTATGCTCCTATAATACCACGGTTGAAACGTTTGTTCCAAAACAAAGAGCATGCGAAGGCGATGCGGTGGCACGCAGAAGACCGTAAGAAAGACGGAAAGTTGAGAGTACCCGCTGACGGTTCGCAGTGGAGAAAAATCGAGAGAAAGTACTGGGAGGAGTTTGCAGGTGACCCAAGGAACGTATGGTTTGGTCTAAGCGCAGATGGCATTAATCCTTTTGGGGAGCAGAGCAGCAACCATAGCACGTGGCCTGTGACTCTATGTTTGTATAACCTTCCTCCTTGGTTGTGCATGAAGCGGAAGTTCATTATGATGCCAGTGCTCATCCAAGGCCCTAAGCAACCCGGCAACGACATTGATGTGTACCTAAGGCCATTAGTTGAAGAACTCTTACAACTGTGGAATGGAACAGGTGTACGTGCGTGGGATGAGCACATGGGGGAAGAATTTGACCTAAAGGCGTTGCTGTTCGTGACCATCAATGATTGGCCTGCTCTCAGTAACCTTTCAGGACAGACAAACAAGGGATACCGCGGATGCACGCACTGTTTGGATGATACCGACAGTATATATTTGAATAGTTGTAAGAAGAATGTGTACCTGGGACATCGTCGATTTCTTTCGAGCAGGCATCCCGTAAGAAAGAAAGGCAAGCATTTCAAAGGTGAGGCGGATCACCGGACAAAGCCTCGCCACCGTACTGGTGCTGATGTACATGATATGGTCAAGGATTTGAAGGTAATCTTTGGAAAGGGTCCTGGCGGACAACCTGTTCCGAAGGACGCTGACGGACGCACACCCATGTGGAAGAAGAAATCTATATTTTGGGACCTGCCATATTGGAAAGACCTAGAGGTCCGCTCCGCAATCGACGTGATGCACGTGACGAAGAATCTTTGCGTGACCCTGCTTGGCTTTTTGGGCGTGTATGGGAAGACAAAAGATACACCAGAGGCACGGGAGGACCAGCAACGTATGCACGGAAAAGACGACATACATCAGGGTCAGGCCAGCTACGCTCTTACCAAAGAAGAGAAGGAAATCTTCTTCGAATGCCTGCTCAGCATGAAGGTACCGTCTGGCTTCTCGTCGAATATAAAGGGAATAATAAATATGGCAGAGAAAAAGTTCCAGAACCTAAAGTCTCATGACTGCCACGTGATTATGACGCAACTCCTTCCGGTTGCATTGAGGGGTCTTCTACCGGAAAACGTTCGATTGGCCATTGTGAAGCTATGTGCATTCCTCAATGCAATCTCTCAGAAGGTAATCGATCCAGAAATCATACCAAAGTTACAGAATGATTTGGTGCAATGTCTTGTCAGTTCCGAGTTGGTGTTCCCACCATCCTTCTTCAACATCATGACGCACGTCCTAGTTCACCTTTGCGAAGAGATTAACATTTTGGGTCCTGTATTTCTACACAATATGTTCCCCTTTGAAAGGTTCATGGGAGTCTTGAAGAAATATGTTCATAACCGTGCTAGGCCAGAAGGAAGCATCTCGAAGGGCCATGAAAATGAGGAGGTCATTGAGTTTTGTATTGACTTTATTCCTGGCCTTAAGCCGATTGGTGTTCCTGAATCGCGGCATAAGGGCAGACTGGAAGGAAAAGGCACACTAGAAGGGCATCAAATAATATGTATGGACGGGCATTCTCTCACTGAAGCACACTACACAGTTCTATAGAATTCCGCCTTGGTGGCTCCGTATATGGAGGAACACAAGAATCTTCTACAGTCCAAACACCCGGAGAAGTCTGACGACTGGATTACACGCGAACAAACGAGGACTTTCGCCGGTTGGTTGCAGAAACGTGCCCTGAATGATGGCGATATTCAAAATGACCTGACTCGCTGTCCCAGTTACCATCTTCAAATATAATGACTTTCAAAGGGTAGCAGATAAATGGGAATGCATTTTACACGATCGCCCAAGATAAGAAGAGCACCAACCAAAACAGTGGTGTCCGCTTTGATGCAACAACCAACACGGGGAAGGAAACATATTATGGTTACATAGAGGACATATGGGAACTTAAATATGGATCAGGTGTTTTGAAGGTCCCTTTGTTTCGGTGCAAATGGGTCAATATGACACGAGGCGGGGTAACGGAAGACCCGCAGTACGGAATGACAACAGTGGATCTCAACAATCTTGCATATGCAGACGAACCATTCGTCCTAGCCAATGATGTGGCACAGGTTTTTTATGTGAAAGACATGTCTACCAGGCCGAGAAAAAGAAAAGATAAGGAAGCAAATGGATCATACGACGAGCCAAAGCGCCACATAGTTCTTTCAAAAAAAAGAAACATCGTGGGAGTGGATGACAAGACAGACATGTCAGAAGATTATGAAAAGTTTGATGAAATTGCTCCATTCACAATGAATATTGACCCGAGCATCCAGTTAAATGATGAAGATTTTCCCTGGCTACGGCGCAAAGGGACACACGAGAAGAAAAAGTTTCACACCCAAAGATCTGGGATGTGATCGGCTTCACTATCATCACTTTCTTCTGTGTTTCACACCCAGG
The DNA here is from genome assembly GCF_018294505.1 of Triticum aestivum. NCBI lineage: Eukaryota > Viridiplantae > Streptophyta > Magnoliopsida > Poales > Poaceae > Triticum > Triticum aestivum. The sequence continues at coordinate 714,472,893 of NC_057803.1, read as the reverse complement.
AGGGAATGTTTGTAATAGTTAGGGTAGTTAATTATGTGTTTTGGCATTTGAAACGCGAAGAAATTTTATGTGCAAACAAATTCTTTTTCATGCATTTACTGATTTTTTTCCAGCTAACCCTGAAATTGAAAAGCATTTGAAATGAACTCAGAAAAGATTGAAAGTTGGCATGGTATCATAATTTCATACAAATAGCATGTGCAAAAAAGTAGAGAGGGTTACGGCAAAAACTGGATACACTTCATGTACAAAATAGACAATCTTTTTCGAAGTATCAGGGTTTCCGACGAAAACTGAAATGTTACAAAGGCATTTCATTTTTTAAATAACCTAAGCATTACCAAATTGAATATAATGATAAAACACACTAATATTAAACATAAAAAAAAGAATCACTGAAAAATCTTTTTCCAAAGTTAAGTTATTCACAAACTAGTGATTCACACAAATTTCAAATAATTCAAAATTTAAACTATTCAAATTTAAAAACTACCGGCACTAACAGATCAAAGTTTGTAAATTTTTGTACCTAAAGCAAAATTATTCACAAAGAAACTCTAAATACAGCAAAAAACAACTCAAAAATAAATAAAACAAATAAAAAAGCAAAAAATAATAATAATAAAATCCCGCCTACTGGGCCAAAGCGGCCTACATACGACTAGAAACTCAACCTTTTGATGGGCCAGGATGCAGGCCCGCAAAGGCCCAGTAGGCCCACATGGCAGCAATGAATTGGTAGGCCCAGTAGGCCTGCTTAGGAGAGGAGCTCGAGAGAGCTACCGCACTGGGGCTTATAAACCAGTGCGGTAGCCCTTCGACTAGCGAGGTGGGACTAAATTTGCGCACCGCCTTGAGCCAACACACACCTTTAGTACCGGGTCGTGGCTCCAACCGGTAGTAAAGACCCCCCCCCCCCCTTTAGTATCGGTTGGAGCCACCACCCGGTACTAAAGGGGGTGCGCTTCCCGCCGCTTGGCCTGGCCAAAACAGACCTTTAGTACCGGTTGGTGGCTCCAACCGGTACTAAAGGTCCATCCTATATATACAACACTTGAAAAAAATTCAGTTTCCCTCTGTTCTTTCCTCTGTTTCCTCCCTCCGTCGCGCCGCCCTGCCCCGATCGTCGCCGACCCCGGCCGTCCCCGCCCCTCGTCGCCGCCCCGTCGACGTCGCCGCCCCGGCCGTCCCCGTCCCCGTCGTCCCCGTCGCCGCGCCCCGCCCCGCCTCGTCGTCGCCGCCCCGTCCCATCGCCCCTTCGTCGCCGCCCCGTCGTCGCCTCGCCGGTGAGCTCACCCCGGCCGCCAATGTCCACACACACACACAGTACTACACACACACACACACACACACACACACACACACACACACTACACACATTAGTTTGTTTGTTATAATTTTTTCTATTTTTTAGTTATAGAAATGTTAGAAATTATTCTGTTTTTTAGTTATATAAATATTAGAAATGTTAGTTTTATAGAAATATTATAAATGTTTTTTGTTTTTTAGTTATAGAAATATTTATAGAAATGTTAGCAATTTTTCTGTTTTTTAGTTATATAAATATTAGAATTGTTATGGAAATGTTAGTTATATAATCATGAAATTTTAGAATTAGCTTTAGTTAGATGAATTAGATTAATGTCAAATTGTTAGAATTTGCATATATATAGAATTTTAGTTATCGCAATCCAATCATTTAAAAAATGTTACTTTTTGCGGGCATATAGTATTTGTTCTCGACGATATGCCCGGCCCGCATCCTCGCCGTCAACCCGTTCGCGACGACATCATGCTTCAGGGGACCCATATCCGGGACTGGGCTCCGCCGGGCTGGCACTGGGAGGTGCTACCTGGAGGGGCGCGCCGCTTGGTGAGGAACCCGACCTCGGGTCCCGTCATCGACCCTGATCTTCTTTGGTGGCGTTCGCGTGGGCCACATTCGGTGCAGAGGCAGCCGGCCCCGCCGGAGGTGGTGCGTCATCGTGTCAGGGAGGAAGATGAGCACGTACATCGCTACATGGCTGCTATGGACGACGTCAGGTTCTCCACTACTTGGCGGGTTCTTTGGGAAGATGACCGGAGATATGATCCTGTGATGGTTCCTTCTCTTTGGGTGTGCACCGCCCGCGCCCCAGGAACCGCGAGTAGCGCCCTAGATTCTTCTGTAGTACTCGATCTTTATTAGGTACCTAGCCAGTGATGTATTCGATATATAGTATTCGAGACGATGTATTCGAGATTATATATATTAAGACGATGATGTATTCGAGATTATATATTCGAGAGGATGTATTCAAGATTCAGATTTTCCTTATTGATTAATTGCATCCATGCATTGTAATTTGAATACTAAATTGTTTTATATTTCTTCTGTATTATTAGTAAAATAAAAGCTATGGCGGACAATACCGGCAAAGAGAGAGAAGAGGAATTGTTCGACATCATACGCAGCCCTCACAGGCTAGATGATCTGAATGAAGCAGATGACGGCTCCCAATATCTTAACAATACCGGAGAGGGTGATGAAAAGATATTCGATCTCGACGACCGGGTTGATGAAGTCATGAACTATGATTATGATTATGACACAGACAATGTTTGTGATGACACAGACAATGCTGATCTTCAAATAACAAACACTACCGGCGAGGTATATTTATATAAGCATGCATCATGGGGATCATCACATGTTTTTTTATTGAAGATATATTAACGAATCGATCTTTCTTCTTTCAGCCCTCCGGATCGAGCAAATCTGCTTCTACAGACAGCAAGACAAAGCGAGGCCCGAGCAGATTGTTGAAGGATGGTGTAAAGTACCACATCGAATCCATCAAACCTAGTGGCGAACCCCTCACACCTAAGAACATTGCGAACAAGTGGACTCGTCAGTGCGGAGTTCTTGTGAAGGACAAACTCCCGATCTCCATTCAAGAATGGAAAGAGCCAAAGACTAAACGTCCAGGTGTTACTTGGGTCGATGGCAGAGCCAAAGAAGACCTGGTGAAATCTCTGATGGAACATTTCACCCTACCAGATCATTTCACTAAAGCAGATGTGGACAAAGTCAAGGCCGCTGCTCTTAAGAAGATGACAATTGCATTCAACACCCACAAGAAAATTGTATGGGCCAACTACCTTGCAAATGAAAGGAAGACTCCAGATTTCAAGGGAACACTGGAGAAGCAAAGAGAATATTGGGACAATTTCGTGACCTTCAAGTATTCAGAATTATCTAAGGAACGGTCGATGAAAAACAAGGCAAATGCCGCAAGAAAGACGCAGTTCCATAGGCTGGGTCTAGGTGGCTACGCGATGGCATTGCCTAAGTGGGATAAGTCTGAACAAGAGATGGAGGATGCAGGAGTCACTCCGGTTACCCGGCACTGGCCCCCCAGGTGCAGAACTTGGTTCTATGCGCATGGGGGAGCATTGGACCCAAAGACAGGCGGAGTTTCGCGGAAGGCAAGTCTAAAAGGAGCCGAACAAAAGATAATTGACGCAATAGATGAAGATCGAAGGGGGGTGTTCACGCCTAACAGAGAGAACAACGAGGTTACGCGCGCCCTGGGAAATCCTGAACGCCCAGGAAGAACACGAGGTATGGGCGTTATTCCCTGGTATGAGAGCTTTTCAGAATGGAACGAGGACTACAGGAGCCGTGCAAGAAGGAAGATGGAGGAGGAGAAGAAAAGGAAGCTGGAGGAGGAGCAGAGGAAGCAGGACGCAGAACGCCTTCAAGGCCTAGAAGCAAGGCACACGGACCTGGCACTCAAATTCCAGCAGCAGCAACAGCAGATCGACTCACTTAGCCAGGAAAGGGGGTCTCAGCAGCGGCAGCAGCAAGCGGATGATCGTCCAGCATTGGATAGCACCATCCCATCCATGCCGAGAAGCAGCATTGGTTCTGCCCCGGGCAACACACTGTTGGATAAATACCCTGTGGATGACATCATAGAGAACACTAACTGCGAGCTACACTCCAAAATGAAGAACATATCCATGAAGGTGGCGGACGGTGTTGCTTTTCCAGTTACCCCCGAAGCAACCTACCATTGCATCCCGATTCCAGAGGGCTATGCTCGTGTCATGGTTGATGAAGTGGTGGACCCATATTCGGGGCTAACGCTTGACATTCCTGGAGGTGAAGACGAGCGCACACTCGGAGAGGCTATACATCGTATCATCCTATGGAGAAATGATTGCATAATCTTTCGAAGTCCACCGACACCGCGTCGTCTGCCGACTCCTCGAAGTCCGCCACCGAGTCAGCAGACTCCCGCTCCTCCAAGTCCACGAACGCGTGAGACGACTCCTCCTCGAAGTCCGCCACCTCCTCCAAGTCCCCGAACGCATGAGCCGACTCCTCCGATTTCAAGCCCGGCACAGTGTCATGCCACTTCTCCGGTTGCAAGTCCGGCACCGTGTCAGGCCACACCTCCTGCTTCAAGTCCGGCACATCGTCAGGCCACTTCTCCTGGTCCAACTCCACGTCAGCCGTCTCCGCCGTCTCAGCAATCACAGAAGAGACATCCCGCAGCTTTGGTGCGTAGCGGTACGAGTCGAGGTAGTTCAGGAAGTACATGCGAAGGCAAGCAATATAAATATGGTACAAGCCTCGCTCCTCTTCCTCAGAGGCCTTACGACATGACTAAGGAGCAAAACACAGCCATAGTGCAAGCCCAAGTGGACGCCCATTTTGGACCGAAACCGGCACCGCCGCCAAAGGAGAAAGTGCCTGAGAAAGTAATTGACCACTTCATTCGTATGGCTAGAGAACCAGCTCCCAAACCTGTTGACTCGGACTATGAGCGCCAAATCAGGAAGGCACATCGAGCACGACTACAGAAGGAAGCGAGCTCAAGCTCGAGCCAACAAGCAGCTGGCAAAAAATGCGGGAAAACCATTCCCCAGTTGTGAGAACAGGCGGCGCAAGCGATCCCCCCGCTTGTTGTGCCAACAACACATGAGAGGAGTAGTACGCGCGCCAAATATTATTGTGGGCAAACCGTTAGCGTTCCCCAGCATGGCGATGTGGTAATAACAGAGGATCATATAATGCAGGCTCAAATGCTCAATATCTCTGTTGGACAACTCCTCGAAATCGAGCCCATGCCTACGCTTAAAGAATTTGAAATATCATGGCAATATGTCCGGGGCAAACCTTTGGTCCATCCAGACAAGGTCAAGGACCTCCCAATGAGAATGTATCAATTGCATCAATGGTACATGAACATTACCAAGATTTCCAATCAAGAGTCCCTCATGGTGAATGTCAAGCATGAGCATTATTACCATGAGAAAGCTCTGGCCATTGAGTATCCAGAACTATTTCAGTTATTTAATCAAGACGCACTCGACAAGTCTATCGTCAGTTGCTATTGTCTGTAAGTGATTTCTTTCTGTAATTTAAGTCTCAAGCTAGTTATGTAGTGATAATTTTGATCAATCATTACATGTAATTATCCTCACTATATTCTTTTTCTATGGTATTATATGCAGGATGAAGATGTATGAAATGAAAAAAGCTGGACGCTATGGCGTTGGGTTCATTGACCCAAATACCATTAATCAGGACATATGGGAGATTGAACATTGTCAAGCTGCTGTAGAGGAAAGCATGCTAGAGTTCTTGAAGCGCCTCAATACCTTCGAAGATATACTACTTCCTTACAACTTCCTGTGAGTCACACTGTCTTGTACTACAAATTCTGTTTTTGCTTACTAGCTAGCTAGATGTTAATAATTAAGTGTATACGGTTTACGGTAGTTGATTAATTTTATGCACATGCCCGCTTAATTAAGACATGCAAACGTGTGCGTATGCAGTTGGCACTGGGTCTTGATAGACATTAAAGTTGAGGAAGGAAAAGTTGAATTACTGTACTCACTAACTAAAAAAGATAAAGACTACACCATCGTGAAGGGGATAGTCAACAGGTAATTTCAATCATTATTAACTATTAGTTCCTGATATGAACTATTTAATAACCCCTTTATTAATTTTCTTTGCCGGCGGGCAGGGCATGGGCAAAGTTCATCGCGGTGACTCCAGGAGAATGGAAAAAAAATTGTTTTGGCATCGATCCAAGGTAAGTAATTAAGTAGTACTAGCTAGTTACCATCTCTTTAATCCTTGTTTCAATATCATTAATTAATTATTATGCTTGATTAATCATTATCTGATTCAATTCCATTCTCGTAAAGGCCCTGAGGCAGGCGAAAGGGAATAATCTGTGTGCATACTACGTTTGCGAGAACATTCGCATGATGACGTGCGAAAGGAGCAGATCTGATAGACAGGACTGGGTACGTTTTTGTCAGAACACTATTCACACCATTATCGATATCTAGTCACACAACTAACACACATGCATATTGATCTCCTTCTTAACATTTCAGATCAGTGCGGAATAAGCTCCTACCATCGGACCGCATACAAGCACTTCAAGAGGAAATAGCCGGATTTTTGCTCGACCAGGTCATAGATCCGAAAGGAGAATACTATTACCCGCTACCGCCCCCATGAACCACTTGTCATCGTGCTCTGAAGGCACCAAGGCAACATGTAGTAGAAATTGTATATGTATATACATGTGTATATGTGTGAATAGTTAATGGTGTTGGCTGTGAGACATTCGATGATATTATATATATATATATATATATATATATATATATATATATATATATATATATGCGGTTCTACGTACGAGAAAATCTATTTAATATATATGCATAACGTGTACAATTTGTAGTATCGTGAAATACCAGCAAACAAAAAAGAATTAAATGGAAAATAAAGCCAAATTGAAAACACAAAATTAAAGCAAAAATAAAAAAAACACCCAAACATTTAGTATCAGTTGGTGTTACCAACCGGTACTAATGTCCTACACGCACACGGGCCTGGCTCGTGCCACGTGTTTGCACTTTAGCGCCGGTTCGTGACGAACCGGTACTAAGGGGGGGGGGGCTTTAGTCCCCGCTCTTTAGTGCCGGTTCGCCAACCGGCACTAAAAGCCGTCACGAACCGGCACTAAAGCCCGGTTCTGCACTAGTGGATACAAAGGTGGACAGACACTAAGCAACTCACCGAGCAAAAATAACACTCAAGTTCATATGATCACTTTTTTGATTAACAAAGGTACAAAGCATCTTCATGTCTAAGGAAAAGACACAATACTATATATTTCCACAATTTTCTGATGCCTTTTGTTTGTGCGACACATGCATGTGCTATGGAGACGAACTACGGGACTACTTTTTATTTAAAAAATTACTGAATGAGGAATGAGTGTGGGCCTGTCATATATACGAAAATCATCCATACAATCAAATGCATCACTAAACTCAACTCATATTGCACGCATGCATGGACACATGAGCGTCGACGATGGTGGGGATTGAGGATGGAGGGGGCGGCAAGACACACATGGAGAAGCAGGAGGACTCATGCTAAATTCAAATAAGTATTTTTATACCAAACTTTTGTATTTATTTAACCTTATATTTTTATCATACTACAATATTAGCGAGTATAGTTTTCATATTTATTTGTATAATTACCCACATAACACTAATGTATGTGTTTGTGTATATTTTAATATTATGGTAAATATATGTAAGTGTAATGTCTAACCAACATCTTTATAGTGGTTTCTAGTATATTATTATTTAAGCATATTTATATAATATTGCGGAGTATAAATTGTATAATTTGCAGATGCAATGCAAGTTAGGTTCACTAATATATTGAGAACATGTGCATGACATTAAAATAGCATTGCTTACTGATGAACATAGAAATGTGGCAAATTCAGTTTTGCGTCATTGGATTTGTTTATTTATAAGCTCAGTTGATCACTTGGTTTCATCTGGTGTAAACATGACCTCCTTTCTGATATAAAAGGTTTTGCACAAAATTAAAGTAAAAATCTATTTACCATTTTTTCAATACATCTTGCAGAACGTAAATTGGAGAGAGACTAGCAGGCGAACTAAGCTCATTTTCGGCTATCTGCTTGGTTGTTACTTGTTACCATGTAGTACATGCTATATTGATCTGTGGCGTATACTCGATTCTGCAAATGTGGAATTGTATTTTCACATATACAAATATTTAGAATTCATTATACATAAATACTTGATCCTTTCTATTTTTGTTTATCTCAACATGCTCACATTCCGCCTCACCACAGAGCAACCTCATCAATTATATTGTTTCTTTTCCCATATATTTTTAGCTGCATCCGTACATGCAAGTGGCGAATAAAAATCCAGTTGTTATATGAGCAAGATGCGACTACTAAGTATAGTAACGATCACCCTTTTGGCTTTTGCTAATGCGTATAGAGCAAGGGTGCGTCCCTTTGTACGTGCAGCTAGCTAGCATATATTCCTGCATGCCATTTCCATCCGTTGATCGGCGTGAGATGGAGCGCCGCCCTCTGCCATCCATCGTGCGGAACAGAACATCGCACTTCATCGCAATCATTCCTAAAGTTCCACAGTAGCAGGCATATAATGTGTCAAAAGGATATAAATATATAGGAATGAAAAATTTGAGTATCACATCCGACGCTTTGGCCGAGTGGTTAAGGCGTGTGCCTGCTAAGTACATGGGGTTTCCCCGCGAGAGTTCGAATCTCTCAGGCGTCGTTTGCTTTTTTATTTTACCTTTTTTCACTCATCTCCAAGTATATATATACCAGTAGCTTCATGGGAGGTCCGCGTGGTGTATCTCGAGCCCCATTGTAGACTCCAACATCCAAAACTAACTAAGTAGCTAGGATCGAGAGCAGCTGGAGATGGATAGCTCCACTAACTCTAAACTCAAGCCGTTCGTCGACAAGGAAGAAGCCCAAGAGAAACCAGGCAGAGAGCGAGGAGGATGGATCACTCTCCCCTTCATAGCTGGTACATATGCGCAGACCTCTCTCTCACAGACCCACGCACCCACACACAATCTTTGTTAGACGAACGGTACGTATGTATCACTCGCTCCGTCTCTGTGTGTGAGCAGGGAGCATGCTGGGGCTGGGGCTGGCCGTCAACGGGACGACCAGCAACCTGCTGGTGTACCTGCTCAAGGAGTACAACGTGGAGAGCATCGACGCCGCGCAGATCGCCAACATCGCTCGCGGCTCCCTCAACCTCGTGCCGGTCGCCGGCGCCGTCCTCGCCGACTCCTACCTCGGCTCCTTCCCCGTCATCCTCGCTGGTGCCGTCATCAACCTCCTGGTCCGACCCCTACCAACTTAATTTGCTGCCCTCCCAAAACAACCCGTCTCCGATCTGCCTCGCTATGGACTTTTCACTTTTATTAGTTGCCTTGTCTTTTTTTTCCCTGATCGAAGTTGCGCTTTCGAGTTACTCCTGTAAAAAAAAATATAAGATCGTTTAGATCACTAAAGCAATGATGTAAACAATCTTATATTTCTCTACAGAGAGAGTACATGGAAACTGGAGAAGTGGGGCAACACAGTATGTGACGGCATTTTTTTTTTCTTTTGAGAATCACGTGTGACGCTAACTACCAAATTTATATTAGATAAAATGGATTTCTTCTTTTGGGGGGTGGACATAAAATGGGTTTGAAGAAATGCGTAATGGAACCCTTTATGTGAAAAGTTCAAAGTTCAAATTCTTAGGCGTCGTTTGCTTTTTTATTTTACCTTTTTTCACTCATCTCCAAGTATATATATACCAGTAGCTTCATGGGAGGTCCGCGTGGTGTATCTCGAGCCCCATTGTAGACTCCAACATCCAAAACTAACTAAGTAGCTAGGATCGAGAGCAGCTGGAGATGGATAGCTCCACTAACTCTAAACTCAAGCCGTTCGTCGACAAGGAAGAAGCCCAAGAGAAACCAGGCAGAGAGCGAGGAGGATGGATCACTCTCCCCTTCATAGCTGGTACATATGCGCAGACCTCTCTCTCACAGACCCACGCACCCACACACAATCTTTGTTAGACGAACGGTACGTATGTATCACTCGCTCCGTCTCTGTGTGTGAGCAGGGAGCATGCTGGGGCTGGGGCTGGCCGTCAACGGGACGACCAGCAACCTGCTGGTGTACCTGCTCAAGGAGTACAACGTGGAGAGCATCGACGCCGCGCAGATCGCCAACATCGCTCGCGGCTCCCTCAACCTCGTGCCGGTCGCCGGCGCCGTCCTCGCCGACTCCTACCTCGGCTCCTTCCCCGTCATCCTCGCTGGTGCCGTCATCAACCTCCTGGTCCGACCCCTACCAACTTAATTTGCTGCCCTCCCAAAACAACCCGTCTCCGATCTGCCTCGCTATGGACTTTTCACTTTTATTAGTTGCCTTGTCTTTTTTTTCCCTGATCGAAGTTGCGCTTTCGAGTTACTCCTGTAAAAAAAAATATAAGATCGTTTAGATCACTAAAGCAATGATGTAAACAATCTTATATTTCTCTACAGAGAGAGTACATGGAAACTGGAGAAGTGGGGCAACACAGTATGTGACGGCATTTTTTTTTTCTTTTGAGAATCACGTGTGACGCTAACTACCAAATTTATATTAGATAAAATGGATTTCTTCTTTTGGGGGGTGGACATAAAATGGGTTTGAAGAAATGCGTAATGGAACCCTTTATGTGAAAAGTTCAAAGTTCAAATTCTTAGGCGTCGTTTGCTTTTTTATTTTACCTTTTTTCACTCATCTCCAAGTATATATATACCAGTAGCTTCATGGGAGGTCCGCGTGGTGTATCTCGAGCCCCATTGTAGACTCCAACATCCAAAACTAACTAAGTAGCTAGGATCGAGAGCAGCTGGAGATGGATAGCTCCACTAACTCTAAACTCAAGCCGTTCGTCGACAAGGAAGAAGCCCAAGAGAAACCAGGCAGAGAGCGAGGAGGATGGATCACTCTCCCCTTCATAGCTGGTACATATGCGCAGACCTCTCTCTCACAGACCCACGCACCCACACACAATCTTTGTTAGACGAACGGTACGTATGTATCACTCGCTCCGTCTCTGTGTGTGAGCAGGGAGCATGCTGGGGCTGGGGCTGGCCGTCAACGGGACGACCAGCAACCTGCTGGTGTACCTGCTCAAGGAGTACAACGTGGAGAGCATCGACGCCGCGCAGATCGCCAACATCGCTCGCGGCTCCCTCAACCTCGTGCCGGTCGCCGGCGCCGTCCTCGCCGACTCCTACCTCGGCTCCTTCCCCGTCATCCTCGCTGGTGCCGTCATCAACCTCCTGGTCCGACCCCTACCAACTTAATTTGCTGCCCTCCCAAAACAACCCGTCTCCGATCTGCCTCGCTATGGACTTTTCACTTTTATTAGTTGCCTTGTCTTTTTTTTCCCTGATCGAAGTTGCGCTTTCGAGTTACTCCTGTAAAAAAAAATATAAGATCGTTTAGATCACTAAAGCAATGATGTAAACAATCTTATATTTCTCTACAGAGAGAGTACATGGAAACTGGAGAAGTGGGGCAACACAGTATGTGACGGCATTTTTTTTTTCTTTTGAGAATCACGTGTGACGCTAACTACCAAATTTATATTAGATAAAATGGATTTCTTCTTTTGGGGGGTGGACATAAAATGGGTTTGAAGAAATGCGTAATGGAACCCTTTATGTGAAAAGTTCAAAGTTCAAATTCTTAGGTTTAAAAAAATTCATAAAAATATATACATACATACGGATGTATACTACTTGTCTGCAAAGTTTTATGGCGAAATATTTTTCTATGTGAACTACACAAAAATGACAAAATCACATATTTCTAGGACATGTACTATTCACTATAAAAGTACATGATTTTGTTTTTTTGTACAGCTAACATGATAACGTATTTCGTGATGAAATTTCACACGCATCTAATATACATCTACAGGTATTTTTGTATTTATTTTCAGTTGTTTTGAAACTTAAAAAGTCGATTTCTGAGTGTTTGAAAATTACGGGCTCCATGGAGCCAGAGCCAAAGATACACTCTATGTTTCTTTTCAAGGGATAATATATAGGTAAAGGATGATGATTTCTTAAAAAAAAATTGTAGGCACGTTCAAATTAATATGCCTCTTAAGATTATATATCAACCACCTCCTGAAAGAAACACAACACCAAACTACATCCTCAGAAGTTGTCACTTTATTTTTGTAGTTATTATTCAGCCTTTGAGTAAGAGATGATACCAATTTTTCAAACGTCAAGACACAGTGATCCTTCACAAAGCGAAACCGAAATATTAAGTAGCAGCGTCCAAAGAATTAATGGTCAGAGCCACACCTTATTATGTCTTTTTTCATTGCTTTCTCATTTTTTGAACCTTCTTAACTGCCATTTGGTTTAAGTAATCCACTGTAGAATTCTCCTCTTATTTTTCCATCAATAAAAGAAACTAACTGTTCGATGTGCAACACAATTATTCAAATGGTCATGTCATGAAGGCCATGTAAATGTAGAGAAAAACATACAGCTATAAGGTCACGCTCTGTGCGTCAAAATAACCATATGAATTATGCATGCATGACCACGACATATTTATGCAACAACAATGACAAATACGAACTCTGGCTCATGCTCTCAAATAAAATAAGAAGAGAGAACTCTGTTTCATCAACTACCTCAATGCATAGGTTGATCCTTTCATACCCAAAAGCCAATAAATTAGTACCGAGAAATTTACATAAAAAATATCTCCATTTCCATGAAACTTTATAGTGATCGTTAATCATTTTGTTGTGCAGTGCAAAAAAAATAATCTAATGCTTATTTAGGTATGACCACCACGCATTTATGTGGCGAGAATGACAATTCGGACTCTGGCACCTGCTCTCAAATAAATGAAAAGAAAAACTCTGTTTCATGCAACTAGCTCGATGCATTCGCAAAGCTGCAAACAAACACACAAATGAATTGTCAATAGGAACTTTATAGAGAGAACGGCGTTTCGGTGCCCGGGTGCATCTGCACCCGGTCAAAAACAAATCGTAAAAAATTCAGAAAAATTCAAGAAATTCCAAAAAAAAATTGGGTGGTAGACAATTTGATGCGTGAGATACGCTTCAATTTTCAAAACATTTGGACTTCTGTGCAGCTCTCAGCAAAAAAGACAAATCAGACCAGAACAGTATATGAACAGTATACATTTTTACAGACCTCCGATTTGTCTTTTTTGCTGAGAGCTGCACAGAAGTCCAAATGTTTTGAAAATTGGAGCGTACCTCACGCATCAAATTGTCCACCACCCCAATTTTTTTTGAATTTTTTTGAAGTTTTCTACTATTTATTTTGATTTTTTTCGTGAGCGCAGGTACAGATGAGCTCGGGCTCAGATTCGAATTTTCGCTTTGTAGACGAATATTTCTGCAGATAATAGAGATTTGGAAGAGAAATCCCCAGTTACATGAAACTTTATAATGATTATTATATCAATTTTTGTGCAGTGCAAAAACAGATTTGCAAATTCGTAGCTGCTCGAGAAATAACCCACTCTTTCCGACAATTCTTTCATGGTGCCAACATTTTTTTCCCACTTTTGCAGCATTGCCATTATAATGTCTGACCATAAAGATCGTTACAACAATGTCATTATACAGGCTTTCGTGTTGTTCACGCTCACCGCAGCAGTGCCGTCCCTGCGGCCGCCACACTGCACATCGCCGTCCACCGTCGGGTGCCAGCACGGATCCCCAGGGCAACTTGTCATGTTGTATGCCGCCATATTCCTTCTCGCCATTGGCACCGGCGGCACACGTTTCAACATCGCAACAATGGGTGCAGACCAGTTCGTCAGCACCCGTGAGCAAGACACCTTCTTCAACTGGTACTTTGTCTTCCTCTATGGCTCCTTCATCGTTGGCGACACGGCCATCGTCTACATCCAGGACGGCGTGTCGTGGGCTGTGGGGTTCGGCGTCTGTCTCGCCGCGTCGACGTTTAGCCTGGCGATGGTTCTTCTGGGCGCACGGTATTACCGGATGCCCGCAACAAAGGGCAGCCCCTACACAGACCTGGCTCGCGTCGTCGTGGCCGCCGTGCGCAAGGCTAACATCCAAGTCGACACGAATGGTGGTGTGCACTACAACGTAGGAGACGGTGTCGTCGTGGACTCGACCAGCGATGGGGCACCAAGTAAAAGCTTAAGGTAGGTATAGGTGACAATGCAGCAGGACTCTTTTGCAAACATGTCACTGTTGTTTGCTAAACCTCTAGATTCATGACTCATATATTAATTGTATCTTGTCCCTATAGATTTCTAAATCGAGCCGCCATGATCACAAGTGCAAGCGACAATTTCGGGGGTGCATCATGTCCTAACGCCTGGCGGTTGTGCACGGTGCAGCAGGTCGAAGACCTCAAATCCCTCCTCGGTGTCTTCCCGTTGTGGTCGTCCGGCATAATGGTTAGTGTGTCGATCGGAGTGATGATTGGCATGATCATCCTACAGGCCCTCGTCATGGACCGCTCGCTCGGACCACACTTCAACATCCCTGCGGGGGCTATCTCTGTCTGCTCCCTCGTCGCATTCATCGTGGCAACCCCGGTCCTGGACCGCGCCGTCTTCCCACTCTGGCACAGGATCACCAGCACCCCGGCATCCCCGCTGCAGCGCGTGGGACTCGGCCATGTGGTGAATGTTGTAGGCTTGGTTGCCGCCGCACTGGTGGAGCGCCGGAGGCTTGGTAGCATGCGTGCGCACCCCGGTGTGCCCATGTCCGTGTTGTGGCTCATGCTCCCGCTGAGCATCGTCGGGGCCGAAGAGGCCCTACACTTCCCTGGTAACATGGCCTTCTACTACCTGGAGTTCCCCAAGACGCTACGGAGCCTGGCTACAGCTATGGCACCACTGCTCATCGCGATGGGATTCTACCTAAGCACGGTGTTCATGGACGTGGTGAGGTGGGTCACGGTGTGGCTGCCGGGGAACATAGACCAAGGGAGGCTAGACAATGTTTATTGGACACTGGCGGTGGCAGCGACACTCAATTTTGGCTACTTCCTCGTCTGTGTCTGGCGATACAAGTACCATAACCGAGGGACGGGTGTGGCAATGTAGACAAGGATATTATGTGTGATTTGTCCATGAATAAAATAGCAATATGTGTTACCAAAATTCTCAGTTTTCTCTTCTCATTCATACGTTACAAAATGGGTGTATTGGGTAGAGCAAGGAGGAACAAAATGATAATGTACCAACTCCATTTTGTAAATAAAAGGTGTATTTTGTTTCTTTAAAATTAATCTTTGAGAAGAATTGCTTTATGAATACAAATTTTATGTGATGACATGAAATCTGTGCCATTGGGTTCTTCTAGATAAATACTTCTTATGGTAGTTATCTTGTATCACATAACCAACTTATTAAAGAAGTAATTGTGGCATAACCAACATAGTGAGTACAAATGAACATTTAGTGTCATGAGACAGTACTTATGGCATAAAACTTCATCTACCAAGAACCAACGAACTTACTAGAAAGAATTAGAATAGAAAATTTTAATAGTTATATATTACCCCCTTCATTCCAAAATGATTGAATTTCTAGGTTTGTCCTAAGAAAACTTGTTTAAGTCGACCAACTCTATAGAAAACTTGTTTAAGTTGGAAGCACAACAACACCATGTGGATTTTGAGGGAACACACCTGAATTTGAATGGTGTCCAAAACCATTTCGATGTTGCACGTCCACAATACATGGGCCATGGTCCAACTCCACCCACAAGAACCAATGCTTTGGTATTGTCAAGGGGGCAACAGCAGACATGCTACATAGATCGGTTCTTCCCGCCAGTTAGTAGATCGAGCATAACAAGTTTTAGCCTTCGCACCAAACAGATTGATTGGCTTGGAACACACATATTTCATGGGAATTTTATAGCAACTTCACAACATGAACTACAATTTCCACATGAGCCTGCAAAACCCAGCATGCAACAAACAAGCCTCGATTGTGTACTTTGAAGGCTGCTGGAGCTGAGCGCGTGTCAATATGGTGAGCAACGGTGCTATAGGGAGTAACATGGCATAGATAAGGTCAGGTGCTTCCTATGCGTTGGTGAAGGATCTAATATCGGGATGATGTAAGTATATTTTGTTAGAAGTATAATTTTCTTTAAGTTAAAGATTAGGAGTTACTAATATTGGTTTAAACCATGTACAACTTGTCCCTTACTCTAATACGTAAGGCGTCTATTATGTTTGATTGTATGATAGTTATGTTGTCATCTTTGCCTTATGATTCTGCATATGAACAATCAAACAAAAAGTAATACTATCCTTGCTAATCATCTAAGAACAAAAACACCAACAAATATTTATGCCAGAAAGGAATTTTAAGTAAGTGTCACTCCGGTCTTTATGGAGGACACCATGTTGGAGACGGAACTATGGTCTTCTTTATTCAAAGCTACTTGAAAGTTCATCTTATCGCGTGATGAATGTTGAAGGGTAGGTAATATTGGTAGACGCCAAGAAATGACTATGAACTATTCTATAGCTATTAAACCATCTGATCTATGTGGTTTTGATTATTAGGGGACCTTTTCCATATTTCCTATGATAATACACACATATTGTAGTAGTTGTTGATTATGTCCCCAAGTGGGTAAAAGCTATTTGAACTTAACGTGATGACATCATACTTGTATTAAAATACTTAAAGATATTATCCATCCAGTGTTTAGAGTTCCTAAATATCTTATAACCGATGTTGATTCACATTTGAATCATAGTGCATTCAAAGTGGTTTTAACTAAGTATGATGTTGATCACAACATAGCTTCCCTTACCATGATTGATCTAGTGATCAGTGGAATTAACAAACTGTGAAACAAAATATGATCTTACATAATACAGTTAATAGATCGAGAAATGATTGAGCTAAGAAAATTATTGGTGAACTTTGGGCCTATAGGATTGCTTATAAAAAACCATGGGTTTGTCGTCTTATAAAATGGTTTATGAAAAACATGCAACATTGCTTTAGAAGTCTTATTTAGCACCTAAAGAGGCTTATTTGGGAAATTAAGAAATTAAGTTTTGACTTGAAACAAAATGTTGAGAACATTTCTGATGGTGTCATGCACCGGGGGTAGCTCGCAGAAGGGAGCCTGGTAGAAGGTCAGCCAGGGGGGCCACGAGGCAAAGCACAAGGGGAGGCTTGAAGAAGCGGTGGCAGCGGCACTCAATTTTGGCTACTTCCTCGTCTGCGTCTGGTGATACAAGTACCATAACCGAGGGACGAGTGTGGCAATGTAGACAAGAATATCATGTGTGGTTTTTCCATGAATAATAGCAATATGAGTTACCAAAATTCTCAGTTTCACTTCTCATTTATACAATACAAGATGGGTGTATTGAGTATAGCAAGGAAGCAAAATGATAATGTACTGCCTCCATTTTTAAAATACAAGGTGTATTTTGTTTTTTTAAGACTATTCTTTGAGCAGCAATTTCTTTATGAATACAAAGTTATGTGAGGACATGAAATTTGTTTCATTGAGTTCATGTAGATAAATACTTAAGATAGTTATCATGCATTAACCGAATTATCAATGAAGCACTTGTTAATCATAAGCCTGCATGAACGAAACAAAATACACCTTACAAATTTATGAACTTGGTGAGTACAAATGAACATTTAGTGTCATGAAAAAGAACTTACAACATAATTCATCTACCAAGAACCAACAAACTTACAGTTATATATTACTCCCTTCATTCCAAATTGATTGAAGTTCTTGATTTGTTCGAACAAAACTCGTTTAAGTTGACCAACTCTACAAAAAAAGTTGTTTAAGTTGGAAGCGCAACAACACCATCTGGAATTTGAGGGGACAAGCCTGGAGTGAATGTCGTTCAAAAACCATTTCGACGTTGCATGTGCACAGTACATGCTAGGACACATCGACACCATGGTTCAACTCCGCCCATAAGAACCAATGTTTCGGTGGTGTCAGGGGGGCAACATCAGCCATGGTACATAGATCAGCCATGGTACTTGAGGTAGTAGATGGATCATAGCAAGTTTCAGACTTCGCACCAACGTATTCCTTATTGGCTTGGAACACACGGATTTCATGGGAATTTCAATATTTCGTAGCAACTTCACAACATGAACTACAATTCCCACATGACCCTACAAAACCCAACATGCAACGAACAAACCCTGACAGTGTGCTCCAAAGGCCGCTGAAGTCAAGCATGTGTCAGCGTAGTGAGCAGTGGTAGTATGGGGAGCAACATGGCATGAATAAGGTTATGTCCTTCCTATGTGTTGGTGATGGATCTAATTTAGGGATGAGGTAGCTAGATTTATTGTCATTAGATATATATACACAAGGAATCTATTATGTTTGATTGTTTTGAGAGTTATGTTGTCATGTTTGCATTATGCTTTTGATTATTTACAATCAAACAAAAATAATACTATCCTTGCTACTTATCTAAGAACAAAAATACCAGCAAATATTTATGGCACAACAAATTTAAATTAAGTGTCACTTCAGTCTTTATGGAGGACACCATGTTATAGACTAAACCACCATAAAATGTACTACAATGATTTTATTGGCCTTATTTCTTCAAAGATGCTCAAAAGTTCATCTTATCATGTGATGAATGTCAAAGAGTAGGTAATATTGTGGACACCAAGAAAGGCATGTGAACTATTCTATAGCTATAACCATTTGATCAATGTGGTTTTGGTTATATTGGACCTTTTCTATCTTCCTATGATAACGCACATATTCTACTTGTTGTTGATTATGTCACTAAGTGGGTACTACCTACTTCAACTAAAAGTGATGATCATCATACTTGTATTAAAATTCATAAAGAGATCATCTTTCCAAGTTTAGTGTCCCTAAATATCTTATGATGGATGTTGTTTCACCTTTGATTCATAGTGCATTCAAGACGCTTTTAATTAAATATGATGTTGATTACACCATAGCTTCCCTTGTCCTCCTTGATCTAGTGATCTGGTGGAGTTAACAAACCTGGTATAAAATTTGGCCTTACAAAATACAGTTAGTAGATCGAGAAATGATTGAGCTAACAGAATTATTTGATGCACTTTGGGCCCATAGGACTACTTATAAAAACCCCATGGGCATATCTTTTTATAAGTATATATGAAAAACTTGCCACCTTCCTTTAAAAGGCTTATTGGGCACCTCGTAAAAAGGCTTATTTGGGCAATCAAGCAATTAAATTGTGACTTGAAACAAGATGTCAAGAACCTTTGAAAAAAAAGATGGCGGGAAAAGATTGCTTGATATAAGTGCTTTTGATGAATGGACGAATGAGGCTTGTGAAAATGCAAAACTATTTAAAGAAAAATCTAAAACATTGCATGGTTGAAGAATACAAAAAATAGAGTTTAAAATAGGAGGCAAGGTCGTTTTGTACAAACCTCGTTCCAAATATTTCATAATATTTCACAGGCAAGCAAGAAATTCCTCTAATTGCAGGTAATATCATGGAATCTCCAATGTGCACCAAGTCTTATCACATTTTTTGGAAAATACACTTTCTAAATGCCTGAATACCTTTTAAAAATTAGATAAACATTTTTTTCTACAAGTACCAAACCCATTTTTATATTACATGATGTTTTAAAAATAGGCAAACATTGTATAAACTTAAATTAATATATTTTTAAAAATAACAAACACTTTTACATATTAAAGAAACATTTGTTAAATCAATGTATTGTGTGCATATTTTTCTTAAATAGGTGAGACTTTTTAAAATTAATGAACATTTTCAAGATTGGTAAACGTTTATAATTATTGAATTTTTTACTTGATTTTTTAAATTACATTAGTATTTTATAAAATATGGAAAAATTTAACTACAGTTTATTGCATACTGTTGTGGTTTACCTTTTTTTGGATGACTGTAGTTGTTTACTAGCCAGATTGCTGTTTTTCAGTGGACCCACTCATTCCTGATGGCTCAGCCGAGCTCCGCAGGCTGCTCTGTTTATTTAAAGTGTGTGGCAGCGAACTTGTTTCATGTGCGTACAACCCAGGTGAGGGACTAAGCAAGAAACATAAATGTTAATGGAAAAGTAGACAAAAAAATTATAAGTTTTCAAAAATGTTGATCATGTATTTGGACGATGTTAAACATGTATATAAAAAACCTATGGAAACCGACAAAAGAAACAAAAATAATAATGGAAAGCAACGCAGAAGAATGAAAACCGAGAAAGAAACAAAGAATACGTGAGAAAACAAAGAGAACAGGAAACAAAAGAAGACACCATTCAAAACAGAGAACGAAACAAAGGAAACCACCAAAAATCAAGAAAAAACAAAGAAATGAAATACACAGTGAAAACCAAGAAAAGAGCGAAGAAAACTGGTGGGAAAACACAGAAAACAGAAAGTCCTAAGAAAACCATGACGAAAGAAAAAACATTAAAAAATAAAAAACGGAAAAAAATAACGAAGAAAATGTGACGAAAATCAGCGAACAACTCTATCGAATGATGAGAAAATTAGCGACCAAAAAGAACACAGAAAACGGGCAGCGTAGAAATGACGAGAGAGGGTATTTATTTGTGCGAGACCTGCTTCCATCTTGCTATAAGTGAGATATAGTTCTCATGGAATCATACGGCCAGGGATGTATCTAGTGCTACCAGTGCAACGGATGCTCGTAGCTCATTTTAAAATGTTGGGATTTTTTTTGAAAAAACTAATACAATCACACAATATCTGTCTATATTGTGGCAAAATTTCAAATGAAAATTAAAAACATTACTCCAGGCACAAAAATAAGCAATTTGACACTGAATAGTAGATAACACAAGTTGGGCTTTAGATTTGGCCCATTATTTCATTTATGTCAAAATTTTCATTTTATATCTCGTGCAATGTTTTCAAATTTTGACATGAAATTTTGTGACAACATATATTGACATTGTGTCAATGTGCTAAAAATTTTCAGATTTTATGAAACATATAAAATGTGCTACCGCGTCCGGTGCATCAGATACATTCCCTCATGGGACCTCCTATATGACGCATTTTGCTGAGATCACGAACAGATTTTAAGTTCTGAAGAAAAATGGAAAACATGAACATTTTTTAAGTTCAGAACAAAAAAGTTAAAACAGAACATTTTTAATGCAAACAAAATTTGTATTGTATGCTTTTTTGGAAAGGAGAACAAAATTTGAAACATGGGGACATTTATTGTAAATTGGAACAAAATGATGGAACCGCGAACATTTTTTTAAAACATGAACCTTTTTTTAAACATGAACATTTTTTTGAAATGGTTCACAAATTTTGAAAAAGAAAATATTTTTTTGAAATTACTGAACATATTTTGGACATGAGCATTTTTATGAAATTGTGAACAAATTTAAAATAGGAACATTTTTTGAAATTCTTTAACTTCTTTGAAACACGTTCACGGGCCGGCCCTGTTTCAGTGCTCGATCACGAGCCTGTGCGAAAGATTGATAGTTTGACGCAATATGCATCAAACAGGATATTACTTCCCTCATACAGCCATATCGTCGTTATTTTCCTGATATGGGATAGCCCAGTTTACATAACCTAAGAAAAAATGTTCGCATGATTTAAAATAATTTTATAATACCTAACAAATATTTGCCATGTTTAATAGAATATATGGTATTGACATTTATGAAATATATTCAATGTGCGGTAAAAAATGTTCACCGTGCATTAAAAAAATTCAATGTGGATTTGACAAATGTTCAATGTGTATTTTAAAAGATAATGTTCATCATGTATGTGAATATATTCAACGTGTTTCCAAAAAATAGTCAACCTCTATACCAAAAAGGTTCAACATGTATTCAAAAAAAGTCTACGTGTTTTTAAAAAATGAAGAAAAAAATAAAATAAAAAATAAAAAGGAAAATACTGATATAAAATAAGTGAAAAAATCCTATGAAACCTGATATAAAAAACACATGAAAACAACGGAAAAAATGCAGCGAAAACCGGTTTGAACCAATCCAAAAAGACTCTCAAAACCGTTCCAGGAAGCACCAATGTTGGACCGGCCCTTTAACAATGCACGAGATGTGAGATGAGGTTGTGTCTTGCAGTAAGAAGACATAGCCATGGCATGCGAATCCACCCTGACTCTGATTTGGCTAGAAAGTTCTTCTTTGAAATCTTAGAGCATCTATACACGGGCTCCCCTATATGCTTGGGCGTGCGGCTTGGTCACTGACCGATCAAAAAAAGCCGGTCCAGACGAGCTACTCATACCGGACCCATATGCCAAGACTGATCAGCAACCCTCATATCTATGGGGAGGCACAGACGCTCCTGGGTGGGTCTGCCACGTCTGACCTAACCAGCGCTGGCCCAGCCCAACTCCTCATATATTTGTCCCTATCCACTCCCTGGATCAAACCCTAATCACTTTTCTCCACTCCTCTCAATTCCACTCTTCCTGCAAGCTCCCTTTAGGCGATCTCCGACCTTCTCTGGCATGGCAAGCAATAGCTCCGAGTCGTCGGTCACCGGAACTCGAATGTGTTGCTAGCAGTTATGTTGGGGATGGCAAGTTAACACCGTGGTAGGCTTGCCTTTCACTCACTCTATCACATTTTGGCGGAACATCAACCTTATATATAGTGGAATTCTAGAGGTAAGTTAATGTTTTAAAAAATGCAAATGGAAAAGGAGCAAATATGTGGATTGGTACCTCGCCCAATTCGGGTCCGAGGAGGAGATGGCCATCTGCATTGCGCTCCGCCGCTCCCGCGAGGAGACTGCCCGACGTGGGTCATACTTGATCCGATAGGAATCCATTCCGTCCGCCCAAATGGCGCTTGGATCCGACACTAGGCGTGTCGCCGCTGGCTCTCCAAAGGCCATGTAGTCAGTCTAGCTCCCCAACATCTTGGCGGAGGCGCAACCCCTTTGAGGGCATGGAAGGCCGCAACAACCCTCATGGCAGAGCCTGGCGTGGTGGAGACGCACACCGAGGTGCCGCTGAGGGAGTCCCGGATTAGGGAGTGTCCGGATGACCGGACTATAACCTTTGGCCGGACTCCTGGACTATGAAGATACAAGATTGAAGACTTCGTCCCGTGTCCGGATGGGACTTTCCTTGGCGTGGAAGGCAAGCTTGGCGATACGGATATGTAGATCTCCTCCCATTGTAACCGACTCTGTGTAACCCTAGCCCTCTCTGGTGTCTATATAAACCGGAGGGTTTTAGTCCGTAGGACGAACAACAATCATACCATAGGCTAGCTTCTAGGGTTTAGCCTCTCTGATCTCGTGGTAGATCTACTCTTGTACTACCCATGTCATCAATATTAATCAAGCAGGAGTAGGGTTTTACCTCCATCGAGAGGGCACGAACCTGGGTAAAAACATCATGTCCCTTGTCTCCTATTACCATCCGCCTAGACGCACAGTTCGGGACCCCCTACCCGAGATCCGCCGGTTTTGACACCGACATTGGTGCTTTCATTGAGAGTTCCGCTGTGCCGTCGCCATCAGGAAGGATGCCTCATCCCGTCTTTAAAGACGGCACTGTTGCTAAAGGAGCTTTGGCTGTCGGCCAAACTCTCCGGCTAGGCGGTTTTCTTATGACCGCCTGTTCGGCCGTCGCGCCGACGATGACTTCTCGGGTCATCGAAAGCAATCTCCACGTCAACTCGGAACTCGCCGAGCAGCTAGATCCGATGGAGCTCTCTTCCTTAAACGAGCTCTTGGATCGCATCGCCGCCCTGGGAGTCGCTACAGACTACGATCAGATTGGGCTTAAACCCGATCTGAGAGAGATTAACTCTCCCCAGGTCACCCACCATGTTGCAGTGGTGGAGGAACAATGCGGCAAGCCTTCATCTATCTTAAGGACTAGTTATGTCCGGATTCCCGATCCCTCCAAGCCGGATACCCGCGGAGGGGAGGACGTCACTCAAGCCCTGAACCTAAAGTCAGGCAGCGGGCTAGATTCATTGGACGATATCCAAGAACACAAGCTTCCGAGTTCGGAAACTCCTTGGCCCCTGAGTCTCAGATTGGGCGAGGTTCCGGATTTAATTCCACCCGCCCACCCAAATATAAGGGATTTATCCCAAATTCGGCAAGAGCCCGCAGAAACAGTACACCATTACTGGGCCAGATTCCTCCTGGTTATGAACAGGATAGAGGACTGCCGCGAGGAGGATGCAATTTCATTCTTCTGCAATAATTGCACGGACAAGGGAATCCTCAACGCCATAAGTCGCCGTGAAATTACACGCTTCGCCGACTTGGCATCCATAGTACGAAAGTACTGTGCGATGGAAAGCGCATGGAAAACCGAAATAAAATTTTGGGACAATCCGGCCCTGAATACAACCCCAGTCCGAAATAAAACGGTGCATTATCGCCAGGCACCTGGGTTAAACACCAAAAAGCAAAAACCCTCTATAGGGCATGGAACCGTACTGGAGGGATGGCTCAATGGACCCTGTAAAATTCATAGTACAGAGGGCGCCACACCAACTCATAGCCTTAGAGCATGTTGGATACTCCGGCAGGTGGCCAGAAGTGGCGAGGAGCTTCTAACTCCAGAATTCACAGAGCACCACCCCAGGGATACCAGTACGGTATTAACAGTCTTCGAGACTTTCGCATCAAATAATATGCGGAAACGAACACTCCGCAGCCTTGCCGAAGTCTACCAAGTAGCAACAATAAACCCATGGAGTGACATGGCTATTACCTTTAATGCCAGTGATGAACCTAAATTCCGAACAGCTCGAGCACCAGCCGCATTGGTCCTCAGTCCAATAGTGGACGGCTTTCGACTTACCAAGGTACTCATGGACGGTGGCAGCGGATTGAACCTCATTTATGAGGAAACCCTTCGAAAAGTGGAAATAGACTGGAGCCGCATTGAGCGAAGCAACACAACCTTTAGAGGAATAATCCCCAGTCGGGAAGCGTGCTGTACAGGAAAAATCACACTGGACGTGGTGTTCGGCACGCCGGTAATTACAGATCCGAGGAGGTCACATTTCAAGTGGCCCCGTTCAGCAGCGGATACCATGCTCTATTAGGGCGAGAGGCATTCACAATTTTTCAAGCAATACCCCATTACGGGTACATGAATCTCAAAATGCTCGGACCCAACGGAATCATCACTCTTGCTAGTGACCCGGACATAGCACTCCGCGCCGAAAACAAGACAGCCACACTGGCCCTTGAGGCACTTTTCGAAGCCCTAGCGGCCGAAGAACTGACTGCGCTGCGCTCCACGGTGAACAGGGACGACATGACACTCGATAAAAGATCCAAGTCCACCTCCTTTAAACCGACGGACGAGATAGTCAAATTCCAAGTCCACCCAACAGACCCTACAAAAACGGCCTCCATCAGGGTGCAATTAAACCCTAATGTAGACGCTGCACTACGAGAATTCATACGCAAAAATTGGGACATTTTTGCCTGGCACCCTTCAGACATGCCAGGAATCCCACGCATGCTGGCCGAGCACAGCCTAAACATCCTAAAAGGATTCAAGCCTGTCAAGCAGGCTCTTCGGCGTTTCTCCGAACCCAAGAGACAAGCCATGGGAGAGGAGCTAGCCAAACTACTGGAGGCCGGATTCATCAGAGACATAAAACATCCGGACTGGCTAGCGAACCTGGTGATGGTACCAAAGAAGGACAAATCCTGGCGCCTATGCGTCGATTTCAAGGACCTCAACAAGGCTTGCCCAAAGGATCCCTTCCCCCTCCCCCGCATCGATCAAATTATCGACGCCACCGCAGGACACGATTCATTGTGTTTCCTCGACGCATACTCCGGCTACCATCAAATTAAGATGGCAGAGCCAGACCAAGCCGCAACGGCATTCATCACCCCATACGGCCCATTCTGCTTCAACACAATGCCCTTCGGGCTCAAAAACGCCGGCGCAACATATCAGCGCATGATTCAGACATGTCTGGCAAACCAGATCGGCAAAACAGTGGAGGCATACGTAGATGACGTGGTCGTCAAAACCAAGCATGTCGAAACTCTAGTAGACGACTTGAGGCTCACATTCGATAACCTCCGGACATATGACATCAAGCTTAACCCGGAAAAATGCGTTTTTGGCGTACCAGCCGGAAAGCTCTTGGGCTTCATTGTATCCGGTAGAGGAATTGAAGCAAACCCAGCCAAGATCCGAGCTCTGTCACAATTGGATATTCCAAAAGACCTCAAACAAATACAAAAATTGACTGGATGCGTGGCGGCTCTAAGCCGCTTTATCTCCCGCTTGGGAGAAAAGGCATTACCCCTTTATCGCCTCCTCCGGCGCACCGAACACTTCGAGTGGACGGATGCCGCCACGGCCGGACTCGAAGA
Organism: Triticum aestivum; assembly: GCF_018294505.1. Classification (NCBI taxonomy): domain Eukaryota; kingdom Viridiplantae; phylum Streptophyta; class Magnoliopsida; order Poales; family Poaceae; genus Triticum; species Triticum aestivum. Next base: position 714,446,541 of record NC_057803.1, on the reverse strand, counting down.
AATAAAAGCCATATTGGCAACAAACCCGGTCCTGGCCGCGCCTAACATCGGCGAACCAATGCTATTATACATTGCGGCAACTCATCAAGTTGTAAGCGCAGTGCTCGTCGTCGAACGAGAAACGGACGGACACAAATTCCCCCTTCAAAAACCAGTTTACTACGTGTCCACTGTCCTCACTCCATGCAAGTCACGGTACCCGCATTATCAAAAGATAGCGTACGCGGTGTTTATGGCATCCCGGAAGCTGCGACACTACTTTCAAGAGTGTTCAATAACAGTAGCCTCCGAAGTACCTCTTAACGACATTATAAACAACCGCGACGCGACGGGCCGGATTGCCAAATGGGCCATTGAGCTCCTCCCGTTCGACATAACCTACAAGCCACGGCGAGCTATCAAGTCGCAAGTTTTGGCCGACTTCGTCGCCGAATGGACTGAAGCCGAACTCCCTAAAGAGTACGGCACATATTCCAATTGGGTCATGCACTTCGACGGCTCCAAAATGTTAGCTGGTCTGGGGGCTGGCGTCGTTTTGACGTCCCCAACAGGAGATACAGTTCAATACGTACTCCAGATAATGTATACAGACTCCAATAACGTAGCCGAATACGAGGCCCTTCTACACGGTCTCCGGATGGCAGTCTCCATGGGCATTCAACGCCTAGAGGTGCGTGGGGATTCAAACCTCGCGATATCCCAAATAAATGGAGACTTTGATGCCAAGGATCCGAAAATGGCAGCTTATCGCAACGCCGTCCTAACAATGTCAGCTCGGTTCGAAGGGCTCAAATTTCACCATATAGCCCGGGAAAACAATCAGGCAACAGACGTCTTGGCACGCATCAGCGCAAAGCACGATGCAGTCCCCCCAACATTTTCTTGGAAAGGCTATTCAAGCCATCTGTATCATGGGAAGGGGAATCCGGAAATAACAGTCCGGATCCAACCGCACTGCCCGACACGAACATCCTGACACAGCGGGAGGCTTGGCCAACGAAGTAACATCCTCAGCCCACGAAATAATGGCACTCATTGCCCCGTGGACAAAACCATTCCTAGCCTAGCTACCTGACCAGGCAGGAACTTCCAGAGGACCAAAACGAGGCACGCTGCATAGTGCGGCGATCTAGAGCCTATAAAATCCATGAGGGAGAGCTTTATAAGAAAAGCACCACCGGAGGTCTTCAAAGGTGTATCTCCGAAGAGGAAGGGCGAAATCTCCTGGCTGAAATTCATGCCGGACTCGGCGGGCACCACGCCGCAGCCCGGGCCCTTGTAAGCAAGGCCTTCCGTACAGGATTTTATTAGCCGACGGCCTGGGTAGATCCTCAGGATTTAGTCCAACGATGCGTCGGTTGCCAACTCTTTGCTAACCAAAGCCACATGCCACCCACCGCCCTCCAAACTATACCCATCACCTGGCCCTTTGCGGTCTGGGGGCTTGACATGGTTGGACCCCTTAAAGGGGAACCCACAAGCAAAAATACTTACTAGTCATGGTGGACAAATTCACCAAATGGATAGAGGCCAAGCCTGTTAAGACGGCCGAATCCGGACCAGTGATAGACTTCATATCAGGGGTCGTACACCGTTACGGCGTCCCCCACAGCATCATCACTGATAACGGCATGAACTTTACGGCCGACAAGGTCAAACTCTGGTGCAAAAACATGGGCATCAAGCTCGACTACGCTTCAGTCTATCACCCACAAACTAACGGTCAAGTCGAGCGAGCAAATGGTCTAATCATGAGCGGCATCAAACCTAGGTTAGTGCGATCCCTCAAGGAATCTAATACGCACTGGGTAGAGGAGCTCGACTCCGTACTCTGGGGGCTGCGGACCACGCCGAATCGCACTACCGGATTCACACCATTCTTTATGGTATACGGCGCAGAGGCAGTTCTGCCCTGCGACATAATTCATGACTCACCTCGCGTGCGCATGTACGAAGAAAGAGAAGCCGAACTCGATCGGCAGGACAGTTTGGACGCCTTGGAGGAGGAGCGCGACGTGGCAAAAGCCCGTTCCGCATTCTATCAACAGCAGGCTCGAAGATATCAAAGCAGAGAAGTACGGGCCAAAACTTACAATGTTGGCGAATTAGTTCTACGCCTGCCGGACAAGAAAAAGGACAAACTCAAGCCCAAATGGGAAGGTCCCTTCATAATTGACCAAGTCCTGACTGGTGGAGCGTACCGTCTGCGAGATGCATCGGATAACCGACTCGAGCCGAACCCATGGAACGCAGCCCGTCTACGAAGATTCTACGCCTAGCGCCGGACTCTGTGTTCGTCTCCTTCCTCTGTCTATTTTTTACATATTAGCTGTCTTATATTTCTCTCCTTCTCCCTCCTTTTCTCTTACAGCCTTTGAGGGCTCGTTTGCGCCTTGTTCGCAAACAATTGACGCGCTATCCGCGCTCATTATACCTGGGGGCTTCTTTAACAGAAGCTTGTTTATACGGGCCTCATGCCCAACACATGTGTCACACTTCCGCATGTACCTTTTATTCACCATTATATGCATCGATATGACTTAAGTTTTGGCCAAGCTGGGTTGCCTGGCTCCTGTGCTTACCCCTACGTTCCCGATTGTTCGGCTAGGCGGTAAAGGGAGCACCTCTGCGATTGTTACTGCCGGGTCAGCCGGATGTGTACCTCAGACTGGGTGAAGCCGAAAGCTAGCGTTCTTAAGGGAATATTCGGTCGGTGAACTAAAAGATGATTTCTCCCTCGTTTATTTATCTGCCCCCAGATGTTTTTCTGCTTTTTTCGCAGTCCGGACATGCACTTTAGGGCATGCCTCCCAGGGAAAGGAACCCCTAACGGAACTATTCTCCCTGGAAGATGTTTCTTACTAACCATGTAATATAACATAACTAGTTGGGCACTTGTCTGTTCAAGCACTAATGACCCCTACGCCTGGTCTCCACGCATGCCCCGGTTCTTACATAACCGAGAGGGTATTCGGACACACTCCGGACTATCGGGTCCCGAGGTTGAAGCGAAAAGGTCCGCCATGACAAACGATCTACAATCCGGCTAGAAGGCATTTTACATGTCATCTTAAATTACATAGTCAATTTGACTGGGTATATTCCTCTTCAATACCATCCAACAGGCTGTCTAGTTTACAGTCCTGTTGGGAATATTTGGCGGCCAACTCTACCTGGTCGTACACTAAGCGCACAGGGATCTCCTTCCCATTGGGCCCTACCGGTCCGACCTCGGCCATGTGGTTTGGGTCAGCCTTCATGTACCGTGTCTTCACCATGGCCCAGGCCTCCCTGGCGCCTTGACGGCAGGCCGATATCTTCCATAATTGGAAGCGCCGCCGCGCTCCCTTCAGCTTCTCTGCAAGCTCTCCAAGGCCTTCGGGCATGGAGACGGATGGCCACAAGGCCTGGGCGACGCCTTGCATCACCTGCCGAACTCGTTCGTGCAGTTGTGAGAGCTCGGGAAGAAGGTCACCCGTAGATCTGGGCATTTCCTCCGCAGGTCGACCTGTCAGCATACCTACAGACATAACTCTGTCAATCGACTTCCTCGCTGAACTTTTTTTTCGAAGTTCGTTCAAGCACTTACTAAAAATGCCGTGTCAAAGCCGCCGATTCTCCTTCACGGAGTCCGACAGCTGAGCACGAACATCCTTTAGTTCCTCGCCCAGCTAGGTGTTGGCATCTTGGAGCTTATTCTTCTCTTGCCTCACCCTCGTAAGCACGCTCTCGCCGGCCTTTAACCGACGCAAGAGTTGTTGCTTGTCCGGATCCACTCCGGTGCCATCTGCAATATTATCGTTAGATTCGCACACATGCCGCACTTCACAAACATACTTATCTTTTGAAGCATATATTACCAGAGGGGGTCTCCTTGGCCTCCCCTGCCGCGGCTAGTGCGGCCTCAAGTTGGGCTTTGCACTCCTCCAGCTCCTGGGACAGTTGGGTATTCTTTTCTGTAAGATCCTGCATAATAAATGATCCTTAAATCAGTTATTCTAACTATTTCAAGACTCGGGGGCTACTGACATATATAACCATCAAATTTTCTCACCCGTATGTCTTTTACATACTGCTCTGTGGCTCTGGCTAGACCATTTTGAGCGACACGGAGGTACGCATCTCCCGCATTGAAGGCATCTAACGCCTCTTGGGAGAAACAAGCGTCATGAAGAACTGTCCGGCGACGCCTGTGGTTCAGGGCACTCTCCACCTTGGAATTGGTGGCAGACAGCCCATCTGTATCCTTTGTCGGAGGAGCGTCCGGTGCGCGCCTCGTGCTCGCCTCCGCTTCCGGACCCGGCCTTGGAGCCTGGCTGGTGGGGGCGCGATTGGCAACCTCTCCGGATATAGTCCGGCAAGCGCTCTTTTTCCTGAAGAGAGCACGAGCATTAGTACAGCTCGAGGGAATAAAACCTGGGAATAAAATGGCACGACATACCGTTGCGCCGGTGTCTCAGTCCGGACCGCACTTCTTTTCAGCCTACCCGACCTTGATGCCCCTTGTTGGCTGGCCACCGCAGGCTCGGCCCACCGCCTCAAGGACTTCCCCTGCAAAAACGTCATCGATATACGGTGACCAAAAATAAGCACAAATGGATCATTTAAAAAAAGATGGGACTTCGGTCTCGGTTACTTGAGAGGCTAGAAGTAGTCCGGGATAATCGGCCGTAATGGCCACCAAGGCATTGTCCCTGCTCAATTGATGAAACACCCCGTCGATCAGCTCCACACATAAGTCCGGGTCCTCTTGGGAGTCCGGGTCGAAGGACCGTTCCAGGTCCTCGGGTTGTGGAGGAGGGCTGTTTATCTCCTTTACAGCCTGGCGTAGCTCCTGCGTTGAAATTGCTAGGCTGAATACTTAATTATGGGAATATGAAACAGATGGGCGAGCGAAAGTGTCCGCTTACCCAGCTTGGAGGATTGTACATAGAAAATCTGCCCCGTGGGTTGACGCGGAGGAATTCCTTCTCTTCTCCCTTGTACAAAGCGGACAAGGTCTTCATTAGAGCGGCAGCCGAATCCGGCCCCTTGCGGCCGCACCGGTGGCGTCGTCCTCCCCGTTGAAATCCCACATGGGGTGGCCTCTGTACTAAAGCGGCTGCACCCCCCGCATAATGCATGTGGCCATGACCTCGATCATGGTCAGTCCGGAATGAGCTAACAACCTTATCCGGTTCATCAGGTAAAGGATGTCCCTGTCATTTTCCTTCTGAGGGCTCCGTGGACGCCAGCTTAGGCGCTTCTTCAAAGGAGCATTATCGAACTCAGGGAGGCCGATCCGTACTGGGTCCAGCAGGGGGACGTCTTCTATATAAAACCATTCTGAAGGCCAGTCTTCGGACGCCTTCTTTGGGGTTCCGAATAGATATGTGGTCCCGGCGATGCGCCATAGTTCGGTTCCGCCCACTTGATATATCGACCCCTCATGAGAACGGGGCACGAGGCAGAACAGGTTCTTCCACAGCGCGAAATGAGCCTCGATACCCAAAAACAGCTCGCAAAGGGCTACGAAGCCTGCAATATGCAATATGGAGGTAGGCGTAAGGCTGTGCAACTGGAGGCCGTAGAACTCCAGGAGCCCCCAGAGAAACGGATGAATTGGAAATCTGAGCCCTCTTATCAAATAAGGGACAAGGCATACCCGCTCTCCTTTGGAGGGATTGGGGACGCTCTCCGCTTGCTCTCCACCATTATAGGTGGCGAGCCCGGCTCGAACCGGGACCATTTAGGCCGGGGGAGTAACCCCTTGGCTTGGAGCGCCACTAGCTCGCTGTGCGGGACGGAGCATCTCTCCCAATCTCCAGGTTGAGGACTGGGGGGGGGGGCGAGAGGAGGAGCTGCGTCGACCGGCCATGATGGGATGGATCTCTGTCGGATGCGCTCCGATGAAAGCTCGCGAAGGGAAGATGGTGTGATTCGGATCTAAAACCCCGTCTCTTTTATAGGCAGCTCATTTGCACAGCTAGGGAGGTAAATGAAAAAACACCCTGGCTTTTCGCATTCGTTTGACACGTGGAAGATGGCCATTATTGGGCACAGAAGCCAAGGAGCGCAACATTCACCAGAAGCTGGACACTATTCAACAGGTATATGGAGTTTGGAGAAGAACCCGCCTTGCAATGCCGAAGACAAATCTGCGCGCCGGACTCATCGTCATTGAAGCCTGGTTCGGGGGCTACTGAGGGAGTCCCGGATTAGGGGGTGTCCGGATGACCGGACTATAACCTTTGGCCGGACTCCTGGACTATGAAGATACAAGATTGAAGACTCCGTCCCATGTCCGGATGGGACTTTCCTTGGCGTGGAAGGCAAGCTTGGCGATACAGATATGTAGATCTCCTCCCATTGTAACCGACTCTGTGTAACCCTAGCCCTCTCCGGTGTCTATATGAACCGGAGGGTTTTAGTCCGTAGGACGAACAACAATCATACCATAGGCTAGCTTCTAGGGTTTAGCCTCTCTGATCTCGTGGTAGATCTACTCTTGTACTACCCGTATCATCAATATTAATCAAGCAGGAGTAGAGTTTTACCTCCATCGAGAGGGCCCGAACCTGGGTAAAAACATCGTGTCCCTTATCTCCTGTTACCATCCGCCTAGACGCACAGTTCGGGACCCCCTACCCGAGATCCGCCGGTTTTGACACCGACGGCCGCTATGGGTGATCGGCAACCCTTAGCGCCGCAACCGCATTGTGGTGGATGTGTCGGGTGCTGACCATGAATGATCTATCATGGACCTCACATCGACCGGCTCCGACAAGGAAGAGTAGGGCATCGAATACGGCGGCTCCTCGAGTCCCATGAGCTCGTCCGTGTCCCATATCCTACTCTACCTTGCAGGCGACCGCACCTTCACTTGAGGGGTTCAGCCGGCCGCCGAACATGGGCACATCCGTGGCGCCTCTGTAGATTTAGATTATGTTTTACGTTGCATATAATTCTGTGGATTTGAGAATTCGTAATTGAGTTATCCGGTTGTACAAACGGAAATTTTAGGTGTAATCGGTTACTGTCTGCAGACGCGCCCGGACACATCGACAGACATTTGACGGGCCGGATTTGGTGTATCCATTGATCCTCTTAGCATTTGACAGGCCGGATTTGGCGTGACAACTGAATTATTCCTATACCCCCTTTCACCCTTCACTTTATTTTTATTTAGAAACCATTTTTTCTTCATTTAATTACATATTTTGTTATTTTCAACATATATTCTCAATTCTGTTTTTCATAGGAGGCAATTTTCTGTACGTAACTAAAGATTTGTCATTTATATATCTGGAAAGGTCATCACTATGAAAACATATTCATTGTTATTTCAAAAATTATTAATCGTGTGCGAAAAATGTTTATAGGTTTTTACAAAAAGTTCTTTGTGTATTAAAATATTCATCATGTACATGTAAATAAAATGTTCATTGGGTTTTAAATTTGTTTCCATCATATTTAAAATTGGTTGCCGTCTATTTAGAAATATCAACTGGGTGTATAACAAATTTTCTTTGTGATTTTAAAAAACATCTTATGACTAATTCAGACATTGTTCATAATGTATTGAGAAAATACTCGTGGCATGTTAAAAAATCGTCTTAGGCGCCGCTTGGTATGGGTGCAAATTTATACACCCGGAATTAATCTACAGGTGTATATTACCGGCCGCCCTTAATTTTCGGCTGGAAAATGAAACGACGCCCTGAGGTCCGTATCTTTTACCGGTGTATTTAGTAGCGAACCGACAATCCAAGCGGGGCCTTAGTGTAAAGTTCAACACGAAATGTAATATGTTCATCGTGTATTTATATATATTCATCATGTATTTATAAAGGAAGTGCCAAAGAAAAAACTTATAAACCGGTCGAGAACCAGAAGAAATAATCTAAAAACAGGCCAAATCTGAGAATAACTAGACCCGTAAAACCAGGACAAATACGGTAAATCTGGAACCCAGAGAAACAGCGGCACGTGAAAAAGGAAGAGAAGAAAACTGCCGTGCTTTTATACTGTGCCGCAGCCCATGTTGGAGGCTCCACAGTCGAGCGCTCGGACGGCCCAATTTCTCACTACAGGGGGGTGGCGTGAGATGGGCTGGCCCAGTTGCGCTGGAGGCCTCAGTCTTTTGTTTTGTTTTGTTTCGTCTTTTATTTCATTTTTGCTTTTCTTAACGTTTGTTCTACTTCGAAATATTCTAAATAAAATATATTTCAATTGTTTTTACGAAAAATATTTGAAAACAATGTTAGCCAAACGTTTGAAAAAGGTGAAATGTGTATAGAGAAAAAAGTTTATCGCGTATATGATAAATATATATGAAAAAAATATATAGAATGTGTGTGAAAAAGTTGATCATGTATTTGAAACATGTTAACCAAGCATTTAAAAAAATGATAAACAAGCATTTGTGTTTTAATCAAGCATTTGAATAATGCTAAATGTGTATAGAAATAATTTTGAACATGTCAAAAAAAATTAATCTTGCATTTGAAAATAATAATAATCAAGCATTTGATAAATATTAAATGTTTATAGTAAAAATGTTGAAGATGTATTAATAATTGTTAATATAATATTTGAAAAATGTTAATTAGGCATTTTAAAAATGTTAAATATGTATGGAAGAAATATTGACCATGTATTAAAATTGTTAAACTTGTACTCCCTCCGTTCCAAAATAAGTGACTCAACTTTATACTAACATTGTACTAAAGTTAGTGCAAAGTCAGTTCACTTAATTTGGGACGGAGGGAGTATTTGAAAGATGTTAAATGTTTATTATATGTATATATAAAATGTACAATGTGTAGAAAAAAAAGACATCAAAAAATGTATGTTTTAAGAAATTTTAAACATGGGTTTCAAAAAATTTAATCATGTAGATGAAAAATCTTTCTGATGTATAATAAAAATGTTGAATGTGTACTAAAAAAGTTAAGACATGTTTAACAACAAGGAAACCGATAAAAGTCGACAGAAAACAAAGAAAAGCGAAGAAAACCAAATAGAAAAACCAAGAAAAAAAAAAATGAAAACTGAAGAAAAAGATGGAAAAGAATGAAACGAAAAAACAAAGAAACCCTATGAAAAGTAAGAAAAACCAAATAAAAAACCATAAAACCAATAAAAAAAGAGTAAGAAACAGATACAAATAAAAATAGGTGAAAACAAGGAAATAAACGAAGTAAACAAATAAAAAAGCAATGAATACCAAAGAAAACCATGAATAAAACAAATAAAACCAGTGAAAATACAATGGAAAAACAAAATAACACAAAGAGAAACAAAAAACCAGAAGAGAAAGAAACATATTCGAACCAACGAATTGGTCGCTCGCGGGCGAGCGTCGCATGCCAACGATCGAAGAAAAAAGAAATGGGCCCACACTATTTCTGTTGGAGGTAAGAAATCAATCAGCGGAGAAGCTATGGTCTCATGCGATGAAATCGCTAATTAAAGAGTACTCCTTCAAAAGATCACTCCCATCTCTCTAGGTTGCGACAAGTGGCGCATTGCATGTGTGCCACTTGTTGCAACCGGAGAGTTTTCCCTTTTTCATAGATTTTTTTATTCAAAACCTTTTATCTCTTAAACCATGCGTCCAAATCTCGAACCATTTTTACCGTTCGATTCCTCCGTCGAGTCTTCAAAGTAGATCCCACATTGATAGGATTTGACGAACTTTTTTTTCATGGAAAAAACCGAACGAAAGAACCGACCAGGAGCATGTTTTTTTCCTTTCCGAAAGCAAATATGTGCCTCTCACGGAAGAAGAAAGAAAGAAAACATGCTTTTTTTCGCCTCTCGCGGAAGCAAAACCGTGCCTCTCACGGAAGGAAAAAAAAGAAGAGAAAACTCGTTTTTTTCGGTTTTCGAGAGGCACGGCCATGCCTCTCGCAGAAGCAAAACCGTGCCTCTCTTGAAAGCAAAACCGTGCCTCTCACAGAAGGAAAAAAAGAGAAAATGTTCTCGCGGAAGAAAAAATAGTAAACACATTTTTTTTGTTTTCGAGAGACACGGCCGTGCCTTTCATGGACGCAAATCCGTGCTCTTGCGGAAAGGAAACAAAGAAAAGCGCATTTTTTGAATTGTTTTTTGTCGAAAAGCTAAGAAAGGCAGGTGGAAAACCGAAAAGTTGAAAAACCGGGGAAAAACCCTTTAAAAGCCAAAACCTGTGCGGAAATATAAACAAAAAAATCCAGGGGGAGCGTCCAGAGTGCGATACATGCGGCGGCTAAGAGCGCGCAGACCATCCTAAGCGATCGTTGGGAGGCTCCTGAGGGAGCGCTCCTCGATTATTGCTCTCCTCGCGTGAGCGCTTGTTGTACCTCACAATCAGCAATAGATCTGTGTTAATTTCGATTCTTTGCCGCTTATTGGAATGAAATTATTGCCCCTGCATGAGATGTTTAGATGGGCCGGCCCATTTTATTTCTTTTTTTCATTTTCTTGTAGTTTTTCTCACGTTTCCTTTTCGAACCGTTTCTTTTTTCGCTTTTACATTTTTTGTTATTTTTTACTTTATTTTTCTATGAATAGGGGAGGAGTGGCCAATACATAAACATTTGTTTGGAAGTATATGAAGGTGTACATATACTCGTGCATAAACGTTTTTCAAAATACATGAACTTTTCTAACACATGAATATGTCTTTGTAAATATGAACCTTTTTAACATATTAATATTTTTGCAAACATGAGACAAACGTTGTTTCTCAGACATGTGTACATTTTCCACAATATTCATATTTTAAAATGAATTTTACATTTGGATTCCATTTGCCTATTGTCATCGAGATCCATACAGTTTCTATGTTACATGGCTGCCATTCAGGTTTCTATGGGTGTTGGTGCTAGTTTGGAGCTAGAGCATGTTGAGGAGAACATAATTGGTGAAGCTGATGCCATCCAGGCGCCTCCCAACTATGGTCACTCTGCTTCGGACATCGGCTATTATGGCGAGGGTGACTGCAAGGTTTTAAGCCTCCACCGACGTCGGCAGGCTCCCTCGCCCGCACCGACCCGGGCCAAGTAGCCATGGACATGATGCGGTGCCACATTTGGGCTCGACATGAGTGATGGACGATATGTTGGATATATGAGTAATTTTCTGATTAATTTGGGTCATTTTGTGTGCTGTCGACTGTATTGACAAGATGCAGTGCAACTTTGTGTTGGCTGAGGACTGTAATGTTTGTGTCAAACGGAGCTTTTTTTTTTTTTTTGGATCCATCGCACATCCTCTAGGGCTGTGTTTTGGATCAATTGGCAAATTTTTTGCTATGGTTTGCGTGTGAGTAAGCCAACTCGATCGTGGTGGAGTTATCATGTCTCTATGGATATATACATGTGACGTTTTAGCCCCTCTCTCAGTGCAAACTCCCTTGTCGCAGAATGCTAATAGTCCGTGTGCTCGTTTAAACTTAGTACACCGTTCTGTTGCTTGAACGCTGTGTTTAACTTAAAAATGCTTCCATTGCTTAAGCTTTTCAGATACTCCCTCCGTCCGAAAATAATTGTCATCAAAATGAATAAAAGAGGATGTATCTACATGTATTTTAGTTCGGGATACATCTCTTTTTATCCATTTTGATGTCAAGTATTTTCGGACGGAGGGAGTATTATTTTTTCGGGCGACAGGGACGTTACAACCGTAAAGCAATTCTGGTTTGCGATAGCTCCGTTCACCCTTCACCAGAACGGAGGGGGTTTCCGGATCCATCGAGAGCCACCGCCGCCGCAGCCAGATGATTTCGGGTGACATGTTCGAGTGGAAGAGAGGTGGAAGAAGACCATGTTGGAAAAAAGATGGTGAGGGAAAGAGTGAGAGGGCAGGTGGGCTGCTGCTATGGTACTACAAAGTGGCTACAGCGTAGGTGTACTATTCCTTCATCCCAAAGAGAAAAAAAAAGTAGGTGTACTCTTCCTTTGTACCTCGATTAATTGCAATCCCGTCGGCCCGGCCTTTGCGCTGTATGGGAGTACGTCATCTCAACTTTACGGAAGTTGAGAAAAGCTACCAAAATAATTTTCTGTACTACAACCGTTTTTTTACCGATCTCAAAGGATACTTTTGGCACTGAATGGACATGATAGCTCATGTATCCCCATTTGCATGTGCAAATGCATTTCCCCAAATAAAAATATTTTCATGAAATAAATAAAGTTATAAGATATGGGGCCGGGCCATATAGCCAGCTTTGAGCGTTATAGAGGCTACGCCAACAGCTTTGCTAGCTTCAAATATTGGTCCAAGCAAATCATTAGTGCACGAGCCGCAAAGCTGTTTCGAAGCTGTTGTATATGCTATAAGACTTTGCATCACATCCATCTTATTTTATCAATAGCTATAAAATATCCGTCTGTAAAGAAATACTCCCTCCGTCCGGAAATACTTGTCGGAGAAATGCATAAAAATGGATGTATCTAGAACTAAAATGTGTATAGATACATCCATTACTCCGACAAGTATTTCCGGACGGAGGGAGTATAAGAGTGTATAGATCATTACTTTAGTGATCTAAGCGCTCTTATGTTTCTTTACGGAGGGAGTACTTGCCATTGGATGCTATAAGACTTTAATCATGTCCATCTTATTTTAATAGCTATAAAATGCTTGCCATCGGCTTTACTTATCTGCAGACTACAATTTTGCTTTACAGCATAGATTATAGATCAATTTATATTGGGGCATGCACTTTTATTGTTTTAATTTATCGGGGTGTTACCGAGGGCATGTTCAGTTGCCATGGGCCCGTTACTACTGAGCAAATGGGACGACATAATGCTAGTAAAGCATTACCACTTGTAAAGCGAGAGATGAATCTCAAGTTAACACTAGTAATGGGAGGATATGTCGATATACATTGTTTTCTTTAAGTGATATCATTGCTTGTCCCAGTTATAAGAAGCAGGTATATGAAATGGGAGGATATCTCAAATTAACACTAGTAATGGGAGGATATCTCAAATTAACTCTAAAGTTGAAAAAAATTCAACTATATGAAATGCAAGAATATAGTAGTATTTTTCTGCTCAAGAGAAAAATGCCGAGACTGACATGCAAGTGATTTGCACTATCAAAGAAAATGATAAGTTTCGTACATGCACTAGAAAAGTAGGGTCATATAATGGCGTAGGGAGATAACAAAGGTGTTTTGAATGGCATACTTTGCATCCATTTCCAAGTTGGAAGATTCAGTGGTACTGTGATAATGGAAGACACCATAATGGAAGGTAGGAAAGCAACTTAAATTAGGCCAAAAAGTCAGGTACTAAGCAAAGTTAACCGACTGATCAAATCTGCAACATCGACAGGCACAATGGAAAATCTAAATAAATCCGAGTTCTTTCTTCTCAGGTGTGTGAGATCTACTATTTCTTCTTAGTGCGTACTAACTGTCCATGCTCTCTCTCTCTCTCTCTCTCTCTGTCTCTCTCTCTCTCTCAAAAGGTGTTGAGGGCATTGCACCGCACTGCACTTCTCTTTTTCAACATATAGGTGCAAGAACATGAGATGTATATAAGGTTTTTACGTTCACACCATAATTATATTGAGCAATGCTTCGGTACACCCCCTCACAAAACGTATAAAGGGTAGTATGGACTTTTCATAAATTGTACTCACTTTTCTACGTATACGTTGTAGGTTCGTATAATACCCGGCGAACAGCCCTCCCACATGGGCTCAGGCCATTTAGCTTTTTTAGTTTTAAAACTCAAAAAATGGATGTCGTCAGCTGGATTCGAACTACAGCACTCACGCACTACATGTAACCGCACAATCCATATGGGCTAGCACATCTGATATGCTTACTAACCTTGTTTTCTTCTTCTTGTTGGAGAGACACAACGCCAAGAAAAAAAAACACAGCACCTTCACTCTTTGGTTTATGTTTTTTTGCACGGTTTTTGTTACGGTTTCTAGTTTTCCTGTTTTGATCATAAAAGACTAATATTTGTTTTTTAAAATTGTGCATAAATTTCAAAAAAAATGTTCATGCCTTTCAAACTTGTTCAGAATGTCAAAACACAAACAGTTTTTTTTATAAAATAACAAAATTTTAAACATGTACATTTAAAAAAAACAGTAACGAATTTGGAATTCCAGAAGAATATGAAAAAAAAATTGGATTCCGAAATTTTTTAATTTATGAGAAATAGAAACAATAAACAGAATAAACGAAAAGTCAAAGAAGACAAAAAATGAACAAGAGAGAATATAAAAAGAGAAAAAGAAAAAACACGGTTCACGACCTTCGAGAATGTCCCAAAGCCGGAAAAAATGGCTGGGAAGCCAAGGTTCCCAAAACTGAGAAAACCTTTTGGCAAATTTCCTTAGTGCACTTTTTTTTTGAAAATTTTCATATCCATGAATATTTTGTAAAAAAATTGATGAACTTTTTTCAAATCTGTGAGCTCTTGGACCGGGCCCACACGCGCCCGACGAGAGCAATGTCGTCGCCTAGTTAGGCCAAGGCCTAAGCGTTCTATTTTCTTTTCTATCTTTTTCATTTCATTTCTTATTTTACTAATTCACTTTTCTCTTTTTTAATACCAAAATACATGTTTTAACTAACTTTTTAAATAATGGTTCCAAATTATTTTTTATTTTTTTATTAAATGCTTTTAGAAAATACTTACGGTTTTCAATTTTATCCCTTTGTATTTATTAGTTGAGGTCATTTCAAGGATGTCCAAAAAACACCATGTTTAACGGAGATTATTCGGTAAGGTCAGAATGGTTCTTCTGAGAGCACATTATTTTTCAATATCTTTGAAATGGCCCCAATTTCCCCAGCAAAAAAGAAGAAGTAATGGACCTAATTTTTCCCATGGCCTTTTATGAGCAATTCAGGGCACCATGCCAAGTTGATTTGTTTTTTGACAAGTTCTTCATTTTCTGGAGTTTTCTTAGTAAAAGAAGACCGATAAAATGGTCGAACATGTCGCAACTTACATATGGTGTCGGAAATTGTTAAACCTAGCATGGCTGCCTACCATGGGCATGCCCATCCGGGTGCACCCTCCATTGAACATGGTCTAGTTTTGAAAAAATTTAAATGACCCAAACTTTTGCAGGCAGGGGGCATGCCCGTGGTAAGGACCCATGCCAGGTTTGAACGATTTCCGACAAAATATGCAAGTTGCGACACGTCCTATCATTTAGCTGCCTTTTTTAACCGAGAGAAGTCCAGAAAAGATCAAATTTGTCGAAAACCAAAACAACTTGGCATGGTGCGTTTAATCGATCATATAAGATCATGGAAAGATTTAGGGTGAGTTAATGGATGCCGCAAAAACATGCCCTCAAATGGACCCTTCTCGCTTACCTGAACACCCTCTGTTGAACATGATATATTTTTGGACATGCATGAAATGACCCCAACCCTTTCCAGTAGGCGGGCATGCCCATGGTAGGCATCCATGTCAGGTTTGAATGAATTTCCCACAATATATGCATGTTGTGTCACGCCCGGCCATTTATAAGCTAGTTTTCACCGAGAAAACTCTAAAAAATGCAAGAATTATCGAAAACTTAAACAGCTTGACATGGTGCCTTGATTTAATCATAGAAGGAGGTGGGAAAAATTAGGCCATTTGAAGGATATTGAGAAACAATGTACCCTCAGGTAGAGTCTTCTAGCCAACCCGAACATCCTCCATTAAACATGGTCTACTTTTGGACATTCTAAAATGACCCCAACCTTTTCAACTTGGTTGGCATGACCATGGTAGTCATCCATGCCAGGTTTGAACGATTTCTGACACAGTATGCAAGTTGTGACATGTCCACCCATTTATCAGGCGTTTTTGACCGTGAAAACTCTGAAAAATGCAAAACTTGCGGAAAAGCAAAACAACTTGGCATGGTGCCTTGAATTGGTCATACAAGGCATCAAAAAAAAATATGGGCCATTTCAAGCATGTCGGGAAACGACGTGCTCTTATATGGAGCCATCTCGCCTACTCGAACACCTCTGTTGATCATGGTCTAAGTTTTTCTTTTTCCATCTTTTGTAGTGCATCAAATATAACACTGAAAAAAAGACTCTGGTTTTCCTTTTCAACCGGGCTGGTTTTTTCTTCGGTTTTTACATGAGTTTTTATATTATTTTGTTTTTCTTTTCTTTTATTGATTTTGAAAAAAGTTCATCAAAAAATCAAAATAAGTTTATTGATTTTGAAGGAAAGTTCATTGATTTGGGAAAAAATCACAAATTTGAAAAAAAAACATTGATTTAGAAACAAAGTTCGTCAATTTTATAAAAAAGTTCAACAATTTTCAAAAACAAATCGCCAATTTGCGAAATAGTTCATGAATTTGAGAAGAGAACTGATCAATTTTGGGGAAAAAAAGTTCACTGATTTGGAAGAAAAATTCAAGAATTTTAAATTTTGTCATAATTTTTGAAAAAAGAAATCACTAATTATAAAAACTTCACGCATTTAAGAAACAAAAAAAATACCAAACAGAAAATATTCCGGTTTTCCAGTGTCCTATTTTAAGTATTAAAAAATATAAACAACACCTGATGTCCCGTTGCCGAGTTGGTTAGTGCGGGTGTGCTAATTCCTGCAGGACCCACGACTTTTTGCGGTTTCATAAAAAAAAAGGCTGAATGGGCCAGCCCGCGGCAGGGTGTGCACGTCCGTTCATGTACAGTGTATACGTGTTGGTAAAAAAAAACAGCATATACGTGAAGAGTTTATAAATTATGACTATCATGCCCTTACTTATGAAGAGATATGGGCTAATCTGAGCCGTCCTTGTGTTTAGGGGGGTGTTTAGGGACTGTGTTTAGGATCAACAATTGTTATTAAGATTTAAGGGAAGGTAAAGTGGCAGAAAACAAAAATGTAATTCATGTTGGGGGAGCGTGAGCTTAGGCAAATTGCACTTATACGAAATTATTTATACTTCGGTTAGTATTTATTGAAGTGTGGAGTAGGACTAAGAATATTATTTCACAAAGATGGTGTCAATAAAGATTTAAGATGGACTAGGTAGCAATCTCTGATGGACTTAAACAATAAAAGGCATGCCAAGAAATAACTAATTGATTTCGTTTCTTTTCTTCCTTACTTAGAACTGAATTTGTACTATTATTTTAAAATGACCCCTCTGCAACCCCATTTGGCCCATATTCCTACGAGGCATAGCCCCCGTACCGCCATTATCAAGGCCTGCATAGCCACTCCCTACACCTTGTACACACCATATCCTAGATCTCTACCTCCTACACTACAACTAATATCCACTGCTCCTCTACATGGTGATACCCCGTTGAGAAGGACGTTTATAAAACGGTGGAAATCCTAGAAATTTAGCAATGTGAGACTAAACATGTCTTAGTTACAGTACGATAGCCATATTACCATAGTGGCAGCTAGACGGTGCCTTCCCCCGCTCGAGTACACATGTGTTGCCGGAGCGGGCAACTTCGCCAACAAAATACATCACTGCATGATTCGACCAAATTAATTGGAAACCAAGTTGTTAACAACCCAAGTGCAAGGTTTTGTAGCTAGCAGGCAAGTTTTCGCCAGTTGGGAGCCAATGCATCAATCCGTAGAAGCAGCACCCCTAGTCTCAGTCAAGCAACACTGCAATAAAATTTAATAATTCACTTGTGCCCCAACGGTTCTAGTGAGTTTATCAATGTCACTTGTTTTGCTAGTTGCAACAAGTTATTAGAACATAATGTCGAATAAAGTACTTTGTATTTTTGGATTAATTAATAACTAAAAAATAAAAGAGCATGGAAAAGAGCTCTGTAGAGTTCTCTTTTGTAGAAAATCAGACTGGGGCTCATAGTTTTACTAGTAGAATCTCTCATAATAATGGCGACACAAATATAAGCCCCAGTATGTGTAATGATCAATCAAACATTCATGGCAAAACATATTTTATGTTGGTCATGTTATATAGATAGTATGTCCATAAATCTACTAGACCAACACAAGCCAGGTCTAATAGCTAATACTCCACTCAAGGTGCCTGGAACTCCTGTGAGTTCACCTCAATATTAAGTAATAAAATAAAGCATTGCAATAGGCATGATGACATACAGTTGAAAAAAACTCTCTAATTAGCAACATTACGAAGTGGCAACAACTCAAACAATCTTTTTATTCTTAGCGAGGCAAACCCGTCTAAGATTTTCCTCTCTAACTGCCACCGAAAGTACTTCACAAGTGGGGATCTTTCCATATATAATGCACACCACCACCTCTATTGATTATTAATCTAAAATAGCCAATGAATAAATTAATGAATCAAGGACCGATATGCATCTACAAATGATCCTTGCAACATAGATTATCATATCATAACGTAATTATTATCACATAGAAATAAAATTCACCGCAAGAATTACATCATATGGATCACAATCATGTATGACAGCTCATGTGATCTTTTTATTGAACTATATGGCAAGAAGATGCTACATAGCTAGTGCTACGAACCCATAGTAAAGGTGATGGACTGCTTACACCTAATCGTGGAAGCAGCGGAGATCAATGGTTGTACATGAGTTTCACCTTGGACGGAGAAGTGTCACCGGCAGAAAAATATACAATAGTTCAAGGAAGGGTTTTGGATAAATATATAGCTAGGCGCACGAGATCCGATATTAGTGAACCCCCCCAAGGCTCTTCCATGCGCCCTAGGGCCAAGGCACGTGGCCTGGGCATGTGGGCCCCGCATGCTCCTCCTTTTGACATGTGTGCTCTCCTAGCAAAATATTGACGGTTGGATATTCTCAATTTTATTGGAGTTTCGAAAGTTTTCTGTACCCACAAACATTTAAATATGCAACTAGTGTTTCTCGTGCTTTATTGATAGGTTGGTCCAAATAAAAGTAAAATAATGCAATATTTAATAAGAAAATGGCTTGAAAACATTAGCAATTATAAAAACGTTCATGACGTATTTGTCAGATCCATCTCCATCCTTTGCTCTCGTTGTTGGCAATGGTCGCCAATATCATGTACCATGGCAAGAAACTCGAGCTAGTACTCTGTGGCGCCCGGCAAGAGGGGAGGGGGTGGAGAACAACTGGGCTAATCATGTTATAATCCAGCAGAAAGAGACTCTTTTTGTTTGAGGAGATTTTGTTTTTCGCCATCTTATGCACCCCCATACGAATGCTACTGAGAAGCGATCCTATCTCAGACTCTCAGTTGAGTAGAAAGCCTTTTTTTACTCAGAATGTAAAAGTTGAGTACTTACGAGAATAAATATGTACAGTCCTCTCACCTAAATTTCAGGTCCATATGATTTGAATTTTTTTCAGTGATTTATGAATTATATTTGAGTGTTGTTTCTTCTCCGTTAATATTAAACATATATAATTCATGACAACACTCAAATTTGCGTCACTGAGGGTACGAGTTTATGACAGAGGGCACGAGTTTATGGACAAGTCCTTCGCACTCTAATGCTCCTTTAGATACAACTCAATACTCAATAGTATTTTGTTTATGGCAAGTCAAATCAGATGCACCAATGGGTACTCACGCCAGCGAATTGATTAATCAGTAGAGAGTCGCAAATCGCAGCTGGAAGGAGCCACATAACATTTCTTAGCTTCTTCTTTTCCCCTTATAGCCTAAACAACTTGGACGTATGTTTTGTTAAAAGATCAAAAGGCTCACGTTCCTTTTCAATTTATTAAAATGAACGCCAGTAACATCAGTCTAAATCTTTAGACAAGCTGTATGATTGTTTTAAAGATCAAAGGCTCACGTCATTTCCCATATTATTAAAATGAAACGCCAGTAACATCCTTCTTTAATCTTTATACACCCACAAGGCCACAACACATGCCCCGTCGCTAAAAACACACACATGCAGACCAACTCAGCAGATAAAATTCAGTTTTAACATAACACAAAAGAGCCTAGTAACTTAACAGATTCACACTTCTCTGACAGCAGCTATATTTTCAGAACAGCTGCTTGAGCATTGTCCCGGACTCCATCGCCTCTTGCTTTCCAGGTTCCAGGTCCGACTAGACGTAATACAAATGGTGTGAGGCGTTGCCTTGACGTTGACGCGTATGAGTACAACCCGTTTACTTGTCTTCCAAGGACTCCGCCGGTCCTCATACATCCGTCAAATCTTCAGTCGCCGAGACCGTCGTTTTCCGCTGCAGCCTGTTTGGTGGATTGGGTTCGCTTAAGTCCTGAGGATTGGGTAGCAACCGATCTGAGCAAGCCGTCACTCCCTCGCCTGAAGACCGAGCGTGCAGATCAATTGGCAGTACTACTGTATGAGCAAACCCATATATAGCAATCAAGTACGGTACGAATTGTGTCCCGTGAGACTACAATCACTTTGTCCATCTCCGATCGCTACATCTACCCGGAACTAACACGTGCTATTTTTTCAATTCCATTTGATCCGCATATTAATTCTATCAATATTTTTACCGGCTTGTACTACTTTGTGTACACATATTAATCTACTCATGACTTTCATGAAGTACGATCTTCCGCTGTAGGATCTTCACACAAGGTTTACTCTACGGCAAGTCAAGATGCAGGCATTATTGGCGCAAGCTGATTACTATAATGCACCGGATAGTTTTGGGAAGAATAGAATTCAGGAGTGGACCGATGAGGAGAAAGAAAGGACCGTAAGGCTTTGTTACAAATTCAACTCCATTTGCATAATAATATTTTGCAGGAAGTTTTAAACGAGAAAACTGCCGCCACTCAATGGTTAAAGATGGAACGAATTTTCATGACAAAAGATCTCACCGGTAAGATGCATCTGAAGCAAAATTTATTCCTGCATAGATTACCCGGGGGAGGTAATGTTTTTAATCATATTTCACAATTCAAAGAGATTATATCCGATCTAGCTGCAATGGATGTTAAATATGAAGATGGATTACTGATTTAATGTTACTATATTCACCGCCAAGTTCTTATACAAACTTTAGAGACACCATATTATACAGTTGTGATATTCTCACCCTTAGTGAAGTTTATGAAAATTTGAACTCTAAGGAGAAGATGAATCTAATGGTGCCTCATGATAGTTCAAGTTCATCACAAGCCGAGGGATTATCTGTTCGTGGTAGGACAAAGGAGAAGAACTCACATAATGAAAATAGAGGAAAAAGTAAGAACGGCTACAGGGGCCGATCGCCATCCAGAGGCAAGAAATAGTATTGCAGATATTGCAAGAGTGACGGACATGACATCTCTGAATGTTTTAATTTGGATAACAAAGAAAAGAAGAACAACCCATATAAACCTACAGGTAACTAAGGAGGTGAAAATTCTGCTAATATTGCTCTTGATAATAGTTCAAATGGTGCTCTTGTTGTTTTGCTGGATGTGCTAAGACCAATGATGAGTGGGTACTTGACACTGCATGTACTTTCCATATGTGCCCACATAGAGATTGGTTTACTACTTCTGATTATATACTGGTGATGGTCCTGTTTTGGGTCTTGATAATTCACCATGCAAGATTAAAGGCATAGTTCCCGTTCGAATCAAGATGTTTGATGACACAATCAGAACTTTGACAGATGTTCAGTATATTCCGAAGATGAAGAGAAATCTTATCTATGTGAGTGCCCTTGATGCAAAGGGGTACAAATATTAAGGTGGAGATAGCGTATCCAATGTTACCAAGCGTTCTCTTATTGTGATTAAAGGTGACTTAAGTTCGACTAATGGTCTTTATTACTTTCAAGGTTCTACGGTTTCAGGTAATGACACCCCATTTATTTCAAATAATTCAGATTGTGATGCTGCTAACCTTTGGCATATCCATCTTGGACATATGATTGAACTTGGTTTGACAGAGTTAAATAAAAGAGGTCTTCTTGATAGATATGAAACTCGTAAATTAAAATTTTGTGATCTTTGTATTTTCGGCAAGCACAAGAGGTGAAGTTCAGCACTTTGGTTCATACAACTGAAGGTATTCTTGATTGTGTGCATTCAGATTTATAGGGACCATCTCGCAGAAAGTCACTAGGTGGTGCTAGTGACATGTTGACCATTATTGACGATTACTCGAAAAAAAGTATGGCCTTATTTCTTGAAGCATAAATATCAAGTATTCTCAGCTTTTAAGGAGTGGAAGATTATGATGAAAGCCAAACTGAAAAGAAGGTAAAAATACTTCACACTGATAATGGTATGTAATTCTGTTCTAAGCTATTTGAGAATTATTGCAAATCTGAAGGCATTGTCAGACACTACATCGTTCCTTATACTCCTCAACAAACAGTGTTGCTGAGTGTATGAACATGACCATAATTTTCAGGCTTGTTGCATGTTGTCCAATGCAGGTTTGCATAGACATTTTGGGTTGAGGTCGCTTCCATTGCTTGTTATCTTATTAATCAGTCACATATATTTTTGCTCTTAATAAGAAAACTCTAATTGTGGTATGGTTTGGTTCTCCTGCTGATTATTCACAATTGAGAGTTTTTTGTTGCATTTCTTATGCTCATGTTGATAATGGAAAGTTGGAGCCTAGGGCTGTTAAGTGCATATTTCTTGGTTATAAATCTGGTGTTAAAGGTTTTAAATTGTGGAATTCTGAAACACAGAAGGTTGTTATTAGTAGAAATGTTATCTTTAATGGATCTTCTATGTTACATGATGTTCCATCTACTAATGTTCTTGTTGAGAGTGAGCAGAAGTCCATTCAGGTGGAGCATGTTATTGATTCCAATGATATATCTAGTAAGGAAAATCTTGATGCACATGATGAACCTGTCATTGATGATGACCATGTCACTCCAATTCAGCCTATTGTTCCACCCGATTGGAATCTCGCGCGCGACAGAGTTAGGCGGGGTATTAATGCACCTGAAAGGTTAATTGAAGAGTGCAGTATTGTTTTTTGCTTTATCTGTTGCAGACAAAATTGAAGGTAATGTTGTGCCTTCTTCATATTCCAAGGCTACTTTTGGTGATAGTAATAAGTGGATGACGGCTATGCATGATGAGATGGAATCACTTGAAAAGAATGGCACATGGGATTTAGTAAAGTTATCTAGAGAGAAGAAACCTATTCATTGCCAGTGGGTTTTCAAAAGAAAAGAAGGTGTTTCTCCTAATGTTGAGGCAAGATATAAAGCAAGGTTAGTTGCTAAAGCTTATAGTCAGATTCTAGGTATTGACTATAATGAAGTCTTTTCTCTTGTTGTGAAGCATAGCTCTATTCACACTTTACTCAGTATTGTTGCCATGAATGATTTTGAGCTTGAACAATTAGACGTTAAAACTGCATTCTTACATGGAGAATTACAAGAGGATATTTATATGGAACAACCTGATGGTTTTGTTAATCTAGAGATGGACTTGTTGGTTTTATTGATTCTGATTTTGCTAGTGATTTGGATAAGAGAAGATCACTCACAGGTTATGTTTTCACCATTGGTGGTTGTGCTATGAGTTGGAGAGCAACTTTGCAGTCTACTGTGGCTTGTTCCACTACTGATGCCGAGTATATGGCTATTTCTAAGGCATGCAAAAAAGCTATCTGGTTGAGAGGTTTGTACACTGAGCTCTGTGGAGACTCGTCATGCCCTACTGTATTTTGTGATAGTCAAAGTGCTATATGTCTCACAAAGAATCCAATGTATCATGAGAGAAAAAAGCACATTGATGTCAGAAATCACTATATTCGAGATGTTGCTGAAGGTGATTTGAAGGTATGCAAGATAAGTACGTATGATAATCCCACCGATATGATGACAAAGCAAGTTCCTACCAATAAGTTTGAGCTTTTCTCAGGCTTTGTTGGTATTTCTTACAAGTCCTATGGACTTTGAGGCACAAGGTGTTTATGCTATTTGGATGGAGTTATGGCTCAAGGTGGAGATTGTTAAATTGTGATCCAAATTCTAGTATCGTCTTGGACTAGACGTAATACAAACAGCATGGGACGTTGCTTTGACGTTGACGTGTATGAGTACAACTCATTTACTTGTCCTTCAAGGACTCTTATGTATTACCTATCATATATAACCCATGTAGTCGCAACTAAAGACGACCTACCGCCTCATGCTTGTAATACTCGTCCATCATAGTGAATTGCGCCTTCGTATGTATGTGTTTTTCCCGCAAGGATTTTCCACGTTAAATCTGTGTCTCTCATGTATTGTTTATTCCCATTTTATCTAATGACCATTAAGGCCTCTTCTAAAGGGTAAACTCAGCTAGGTACCATCCCAAAATTCTCGAATGGAAACATTCAACTCATTATTGATGATGTACAAGTCAAAAAACTGAATAGGCAAGCTACAACTAGCAAACAAACAAACCTCCCAAAATGTCACATATTTTTTGTTACCCACTAGCGACTGATAGCCCATGACCGCAGCTTTGCAATCCCACAAGATTCCCTTCAAGAGAGATGAAGCCCACAAGATGTTTTAGATTACTTCTTTAATGATCTAAAATGTCTTATATTAGTCTACAGAGGGAGTATAATTTAGATGGGAAAAACAACTGGACGCAAGCTATTGACTACAAGTACAAAACCCAAGAGTGCACTATAATTTAGATGGGGACACAAATGTCTCATATTAGTTTACAAAGGTAGTACTTCTAATCTAGGAGCTCAACAAGGAAATATTATGATCTCTCTTGTCAGGGAAACCCAAACCCCCAAACTCTCTTTCATTGCGCACCATATCCCGACAATATACAACTATAAATACTAGCAAGGCAGGCTCTAATGAGCACCACTCTCCTTAAATAGGGGAGAAGTCTACCTCTCCAACTAGTCGCTCTCTTGATATGCTTGTCAACGAACTAGTTGGACATCCTCTTTTTAATTTATTTATTTTGTCAAAGGTACTCTTGGTACTTAATAGGAAATTCGCTGGATTTGCAACCAATTTTTTTGAGCAAACAATAGAATACCATATTTGTGAACATTCATAGGAATAAGGTTACTTTTCTGTATTTAGTCTCATTCCAGAGATTTGCTCAAACAAGGCTAACATCCATTTCATAGTAAGGGTCATTTCTTTGCTACTTTTACAAAAATAAGAGTGTTGTGCGCTGATGACTCACAAGTATATGGGGTAAATTGTAGCCTTTTCGATAAGTAAGAGTGTCGAACCCAACGAGGAGCAGAAGAAAATGACAAGTGATTTTCAACAAGGTAATGTCCGCAAGTGCTAAAATTGTAAGTAGCAGAGTAGTTTGATAGAAAGATAATTTGTAACAAGCAAGTAACATTAGTAGTAACAAAAGTGCGGCAAGTTAGTCCAATCCTTTTGAGGCAAAGGACATGCCAAAACGGTCTCTTATGATAAGCAAGGTGTTCTTGAGGGTACATGGGAATTTCATCTAGTCACTTTCACCATGTTGGTTTGATTCGTGTTCGCTACTTTGATAATTTGGTATGTGGGTGGACCGGTGCTTAGGTACTGTTCTTACTTGAACAAACCTCCTACTTATGATTAACCCCCTCGCAAGCATCCGGAACTATGATAAAAGTATTAAGAATAAATTCTAACTACATCATTAAACTTTTGGATCCAATCGGTCCCTTACGGAATAGCGCATAAACTAGGGTTTAAGCTTCTGTCACTCTCGCAACCCATCATCTAATAACTACTCCAGAATGCATTCCCTTAGGCCCAAATATGTTGAAGTGTCATGTAGTCGACGTTCACATGACACCACTAACGGAATCACAACATGCATATCATCAAAATATCAAACACATATCAAGTTCACATGATTACTTGCAACATGATTTCTCCCGTGACCTCAAGAACAAAAGTAACTATTGACAAATGATAAACATGCTCAAGATCAGAGGGGTATCAAATAGCATAATGTATCTGAACATATGATCTTCCACAAAATATACTATATAGTAATCAACCACAAGATGTAATAAACACTACTAGTCACCCACAAGCACCAATCTATAGTTCAGGTACAAAGATTGAGCACAAGAGATGAACTAGGGTTTGAGATGAGATGGTGATGTTGAAGATGTTGATGAAGATAGCCCTCCCCAAGATAGGAGAGTTGTTGGTGATGATGATGAGGATGATTTCCCTCTCCAGGAGGGAAGTTCCCCCCAGTGGAATCGCTCCGCCGGAGGGCAAAAGTGCTCCTGCCCAGGTTCCGCCTCGAGACGGCGGCGCTTCGTCCCGAAAGTCCCCTTGTTATTTTTTCTAGGTCAAAGTGACTTATGTACCAGAAGGGGGGCGCCTAAGGTGGGCCTGGGTGAGCACAACCCACCAGGGCGCGCCTGGGCTCCCTGGCGTGCCCAGGTGGGTTGTGCCCACCTGGTGGGCCCCCTCTGGTACTCATTGACTCCAAAATTTCTTATTTATTCCATAAAAAATACTCATAAAGTTTCAGCTCATTTGGAGTTGTGCAGAATAGATGGTTTGACATAGCTTTTTCAGGTCCAGATTTCCAGCTGCCAGAATTCTCCCGTTTTGTGTGTACCTTGCATATTATGAGAAAAAAGGCATTAGAATTACTCCAAAAAGCATTATTGTGCAATAAAACAACATAAATAATAGTAGGTAAACATGATGCAAAATGTATGTATCAATTCCCCCAAGCTTAGACCTTGCTTGTCTTCAAGTGAAAACCGAAATCGAAAAACATGTCCACATGCTTAGAGAGAGAGAGGCGTTGATAAAAACAAAAATACGGACATAGCAGCATCATGTAACTTAATATGACAGCAACAAACTTTAACATAAAACTTTTATTATAAAACTTTTATCATAGACTTCTCATGAACAAGTGACAATTCATCACAACATCAAAGTATAAAGTATAAACTCTATTGGAAACCAACAAACTATGTTCTCAGTCAACTTTGCAACTACGATTCATCATCTCTTCATGAAGGGTCACGTATCGGAGCCTTTAGGCAAGTCCACATACTCAACCATCATTTAGTCTTCTATGATTGCTAATACTCACCGCATACACATGAGCAAAACGTTTCAACCGGACACATAGAAAGATAGGGGCTTATAGTTTGGCCTCCCAATGTATTCACCACAAGGGTGACGTCAACAATAATAACTCATGCTACCCATATTCAACTGGATATATGTGCCTAGATCTTTCCTCACCACATGATGCTTGCCAAAGGAGAAAATAAAAAGGAATAGAGAGAAAAACTTTGACTCTTGCATGAAAGTAAATACATAAAAGCAAAAGATAGGCCCTTCGCAGAGGGAAGCAGAGGTTGCCATGCACTTTTTGTTTGTATGCTCAACCCCTTAGTGCAAGAGAACGTCACGTTATATTTCCCCTTGTGATGGCAACCTTTATTATGCAGTCTGTCAGTTTTATTCTTCGCCATCACAAGTTCGTACAACGCTCAATTTTCTCTTACACTAAATGATCTCACACTTTTAGAAGCAATTTTTATTGCCTTATTGCACTGATGACAACTTACTTGAAGGATCTTACTCAATCCATAGGTAGGTATGGTGGACTCTCAAACAAGATTTGGGTTTAAGGGTTTTGGATGCAAAAGTAGTATCTCTACTTAGTGCGGAATTTTTGGCTAGCAAAGATAGGGGCAAACACCACATGTTGAAGGATCTATGACAATATAACTTCTATGTGAATATGAACAAACATAAATCATTACATTGTCTTCCTTATCCAACGTCAACAATTTTGGCATATAATATTTTGATGGGTGCTCACAATCACAAAAGATTTCCAGGATAGTGTATTTGCATGTGAATCTTCTCTTCCCTTATTAATTCTTTCATGAGTTGCATCATTGAACAATGCTATGTTTGTCAATCTACAATAAAATTTACTACTTATACTTTTCCTTGTGTAATGTCATCACTTACCATAAGATTAGCATATGATCCTTTTCATTTATTTCCTTTCTTTTTATTGAAACAAGAAAGTAAAGAAAGCAAAACTAAAACTAAACTTTATTATATATCTCGCACATGATTACAAAGATAGATCACTAAGCAAACTCTCGAAAAGAAAGGATCGAACTAAATTTTATTCATCTAAAGAAAAAAGATAACTATGGATCAAACTAACAAAAGTAAAGGCAAAAGATAGTGGAGATGATACGATAGCGTGGCACCTCCCCCAAGCTTGGCGAAAGCCAAGGGGAGTGCCCATACCCGATACTCAATTTTCTTTTGGTGATGAAGAAGGAGGTGGTGGTGATTAAGTAGAAGCAATCTTGTGCTCAGGTTTCCACGGCAGAGGCTCACCATCATAAGAGGAAGAGTGAGTCTCTCGGGTCCTGCAACTCGCAGCCAAACTCATACCTTTAAACCTTTCCTCATATTCAAAGACTTGGGTTTGGAGGTCGTAGATCAGGCTCTAGAGGAAGTTGATTTGCTCGTTGAAGGAGACGACGATGTCCTTCATGGATTTGCCATCCACCTTGAGATCACGGGTGTAGTCCGCGATCATGAGGTGATTGGCATTGAGTCCACGTTCCACCATCCCCTTGCACCAGAAGACTTCCTGCTCCATAGCTTCAAGCCTGGACTCCATGGACCCAGTTCCCTTTGGGCAATGCACATCGTGGATGTGCAGCACCCCATCACGCATCTGGATAGCTTGAGGGTATTGCATCACGTTCTCGAAGAATTTGTCCTTCGAGGAGCTTGAAGCGGCCATTGTGGATTAGATTTGACAGAAAACATTAAGAAAAGAAAATAGGAGATTTCTCCGCATTACGGAGGTCAACAGGTTCGGGGGGTATATAAATTTTTTTTATCTTGGGAAACAAGCAAAACGGAAGAAAAATGGAGTCCGGAAGGTACCCAAGGTGGGCACAATCCACCTGGGCGCGCCTGGCAGGGTCACCTTCCTAGTAGTTTCTTATTTTCCTAATTTTTTAAATATTCCAAAACTGAAAAAAACATTTTTGCGGATTTTCTGGAGTCTGTTTACTTACCGTATCACATACCTCCCTTTTTTCACGATTCTGGAGTGTTCCAGAAGGTTTCTTTTATGTGTTCTTCTGGTGCCATAGTTTGGATAATATTGCTTTAAACATTAATGGGCGTACCCGAGATATAATATTTTATTCGCTGCCCATTAACAACCTTCGGGTTAGTACCTTCGGCATTATTTATTTTGATAGCTCCAGATCGAAAAACCTCATCGATAACATAGGATCCTTCCCATTTGGAGAGGAGTTTTCCTGCAAAGAATCTGAAACGAGAGTTGTACAAAATAACATATTCTCCAACCTTGAACACACACTTTTGGATTCTTTTATCATGCCATCTTTTAACTTTTTCTTTGAATAACTTTGCATTTTCATAAGCTTGGGTTCTCCATTCATCTAATGAGATATCAAATAACTTCTTTTCACCAGCAAGTTTGAAATCATAGTTGAGTTCTTTATTTGCCCAATATGCTTTATGTTCTAACTCAAGAGGCAAATGACAAGCTTTTCCACAAACCATTTTATAAGGATACATACCCATAGGATTTTTATCTGATGTTCTATAAGCCCAAAGTGCATCATCTAGTTCCTTAGACCAATTCTTCCGGGACCTATTGATAGTCTTTTGTAGGATTAGTTTTATTTCCCTATTGCTAAGTTCGACTTGACCACTAGACTGAGGATGATAGGTTGATGCAATTCTATGGTTAACATCATACTTAACAAGCATTTTACGGAAAGCACAGTGAATAAAGTGTGAACCACCATCAGTCATTAAATATCTAGGGACTCCAAACCTAGGGAAAATAACTTCCTTAAGCATTTTAATAGAGGTGTTGTGATCAACACTACTAGTTGGAATAGGTTCTACCCACTTAGTAACATAATCAATAGCAACCAAAATATGAGTATACCCATTAGAGGAAGGAAAAGGTCCCATGAAATCAAATCCCCAAACATCAAATGGTTCAACAGCAAGTGAATAATTCATAGGCATTTCTTGACGCTTACCTATATTACCTATTCTTTGACATTCATCACAAGATAAGACAAACTTATGGGCATCCTTGAAGAGAGTAGGCCAATAAAACCTAGATTGCAATACCTTATGAGCAGTTTTGTCCCCCGCATGCTGTCCTCC
Organism: Triticum aestivum; assembly: GCF_018294505.1. Lineage (NCBI taxonomy): Eukaryota > Viridiplantae > Streptophyta > Magnoliopsida > Poales > Poaceae > Triticum > Triticum aestivum. The sequence continues at coordinate 714,416,477 of NC_057803.1, read as the reverse complement.
ATAAGCCTTGGAGTGACAATTCCCTAGGATTTGTTCCTGTTCATGCTCAGGTACAAAACGTCTAATAATACCATCTACTTCTTCTTTATAAAGATGTGGGTCATCCCAAAAGTAATGTCTTAAATCATAGAAGAATTTTTTTTCTTTTGTTGGTATGTAAAGCTAGGTGGCATGTATTTGGAAACAATATAATTAGCATAGTCAGCATACCAAGGTGTAGTATTAGAAACATTTATTGTAGTAACTATTCATCAGGAAAGCTATCATTAATAGGCTATGGGTCATCAAGAATATTTTCAAGCCTAGACAAGTTATCAGCTACTGGGTTCTCTGCTCCTTTCCTATCAGTGATATGCAAATCAAATTCTTGTAGTAGAAGAACCCACGTAATGAGTCTAGGTTTAGCATCTTTTTTCATAAGATATTTTATAGCAGCATGATCGGTGTGAACGGTGAAAGGATCGATATGGTTGACTAGAGGGGGGGGGGGTGAATAGGCAACTAACAATTTTTAGACTTTTCTTTAACAATTTAAACCTTGCAACAAAATAGGTTGTCTAGATGTGCAACTACGTGGACAACCTATATGATGCAAAGACTACTAGCACACTAGCAAGCAATAGATACAACACAAGTAAGCTTGCAAAAGTAAAGGCACAAGATAACCAAGAGTGAAGCCGGTGGAGACGAGGATGTGTTACCGAAGTTCCTTCCTTTTAAGGGGAAGTACGTCTCCGTTAGAGCGGTGTGGAGGCACAATGCTCCCCAAGAAGCCACTAGGGCCACCGTAATCTCCTTACGCCCTCACACAATGCGGGATGCCGTGATTCCACTATTGGTGCCCTTGAAGGCGGCGACCGAACCTTTACAAACAAGATTGGGGCTATCTCCACAACACTTGGAGGCTCCCAACAACACCACGAAGCTTCACCACAATGGAGTATGGCTTCGAGGTGACCTCAACCGTCTAGGGTGCTCAACACCCAAGAGTAACAAGATCCGCTAGGGATAAGTGGGGGGAATCAAATTTCTCTTGGTGGAAGTGTAGATCTGGGCCTTCTCAACCAATTCCGAGCAAATCAACAAGTTTGATTGGCTAGGGAGAGAGATCGGGCGAAAATGGAGCTTGGAGCAACAATGGAGTTTTGGGGGAAAGAGGTGGGTCAACTTTGGGGAAGAAGACACCTTTATATAGTGGGGGAACCAATCCAACCGTTATCCCACTGAGCAGCCCCGCATAGAGCAGTACTACCGCTTGGGTAGGGCGGTACTACCGCTTAGGGCGGTACTACCGCTCTTACCCAGCGGTACTGCCGCGCTGACAGGGTCCTGACCCCAGGGCGGTACTACCGTGGGAGTAGGCACGGTACTACCGCTTGGAGCGGTACTACCGCCTCTACTACCGCACTTAGTACCGCAAAACCCGACACGAAAAATATCGTTCTCGAATTGAGGCGGCAGTAGCCCGGAACCACTGCGGTACTACGGTCGAAGACCACAAGCGGTACTACCACTCGGAGGGCGGTACTACCGCTTGGGGAGAGGTACTACCGCTCTGGGAGAGGTACTACCGCTGGGGTGCTTCGGCGGTACTACCGCTGTGGACCGCGGTACTACCGCTGGGACAGGACAAAGCATACTCAGGGGAAAAAGGCAGCTCCAATGAAGTGGAAGGAAAATGACGGGTGTGATATGGATGTGTACGTGTTGATTCCACCATAGCCTTACCAAAGCGGATCCCCTCTTGATAGTACGGTGACTCCTACGAAACTAGTCCACCAACAACGAAATGAAGGAGCTACACTGTCTTGAATAAAACACCGAGGGGAGATAATCGTCTCGTGACAAAGGATGAATCTCTGAAAGAACTTAACGCACATGATTAGTCTGCACAAGCATTGTCATCAGTCACCAAAACATCTTGGGGATAAATATGCCCTAACAATCTCCCCCTTTTTGGTGGATTGATGACAATACGGGATTTGCACAATATGAGAGATATAGAACAAGCACAAAAACCCCAAAATCCTAAAATGTAGATGAGCTCCCCCTAGATGTGTGCTATCTAGATAAGTGCTTTGGACTGCATGGCACACATACTAGGATCGACGCTCCCCCTACATTTTAGAGACCAACCACCTAAGCGAAGTAAATGAGAGTAGCATAGATAACTTAACAGGATAAGCATGCAACTCATAAGCTAGATAGTGACATTGATAATGATACTGGAAAGATAAGGTAGCATATGTCTCACACCATATGACGCGAACTTAAGTCTCACTGACACAAACCAAACAAAGCAAATGCGAGGAAAACACAAACACAAAAGACGGAAAACACAAAGCACAAATCCCTAAACTCTCTCCCCCTTTGGCATCGAGACACCAAAAAGGAGAGGGAGTGTTGCTACGGCTCCAGGTGAGAGCAAACGAGGGACACACACATCAGAGCTCAGCAGGATCATTTGCGCCATTGTCGTCAGTCGGGAAGTGCTCGGCATGAGAATCGGTCCACGGGCAGTGCTGCTGAATCCACTCCTCCTCCTCGGTAAGCTGGTCCTCAGATCCACTGATAACTGTAGCACCCAACTGACGCATGAGCTCCTTGTGGCGACCTCGGGCCTTCTTCTCAGCCACATGAGTCATGTACTGACCATGAGACTCCATGCAGAACAGCTTCTTCATCTTGAGCTTGAGCTTCTTTGCCCAAGAGGGCTCTGCCTCAGAAGGCACGTAATCATCATCATCATCCTCAGCCTCAGCCCCAGTCTCTTCCTCGGTCTCCATGGCAGTAGCAAACGAAGGAACTCCAGTCTTAGGGGCCTGAGTGCCCCAGTTATCCTTCTTCCTCAGACGCTTGACATCGCGAGAGACCAACTCTCCAGTCTCCAGTAACACCTGAGGATAGACACGATCCCAGGCCTTCTCAATGAGCAGCATGATGAACGGACCATAAATCGAGCACTTGCGCTCGAAGATAGCAGATAACAGCTCAGACCACATAACATGAGAGATATCCAGGGACTCTCCGGTGTTCTGTCCCTTCTCATGCTGGCAGAAGAGAAGCATGTCCACGAGATAGGAGTGAACCTGGTCCAGATTCCCGATACGAGGGAAAAGAGTCTCTCTGAAGATACGGTGAAGGATATCCAGATAGGCAGGCAGCTCATAGGTTTCCTTCTTCGTCTCAGGGTTGATCCTCAAAGTGCAGTAGGGCCATAGAGCTTGCTTGTGAGTGGCGGTGGTGCGGCGGTGGGGGCGAAAGCCGACAGAAGACTCAAGACCTAGATCTTGCACCCCAATCAACTCCATGAAAGCTTTCCACTTGACTGAAAGCAACTTGCCATTGGTCATCCAAGTCAGTGTCCTGTCCTCATCAGTCCCAAGGTGAACCGTGGCATAGAATTGAGCCACAATATCAGCATCATAATCCTTGTTGAATTGCATGATCCCAAGAATGTTCAGTTGAGTGCACATCTGAAGAGCTTCACCAAAGTATTCAGGATCTTTCTCCATATGGTCGGTGTCGATGGAGTGCACGTTGACATAGAGGTTCTTCTTGGCTTTGAGAACATCAAAGAAGATGGCAAACTGGAACCTGTTCCAGAACGGATGGTTGACCAAAGTGGGATCTTGGTCTGCCTCATACGGGTTGTGGCGACGCCTTGCCCATAACACCTTGGGCGGCATTTCTGGCACGGTTTTGCCTGGCTTTGGCTTGACCCCAGGCTTCTTATCGAGTTGAGGTGGAGGTGGAGCACTTGAAGAACCTCCGGCAGGCTCGGTGGTGCGGTAGCGCTTGGACGTGGCACACCCGGGGTTGACACGACGAGCCTGATGCTCAGGAACCTCATCACCTGGAACCACATACAAGAACACGCAAACAACCAGAAAGAACGAGCATAAGCCACAAAACACAAGCAAAAAGGATCACTGAGAGGTAGGAGTATGATGGAAACTGGTAGAGGGCGGTAGTACCGTGACCCGTGAGCGGTATTACCGCTCCAAGCGGTAGTACCGCTCTGGAGAGAGCGGTAGTACTGCTCGAGAAGGGGAAACAACAGTTTCCTACTGCCGTGGTCAGATCCGGTACTACCGTCCTACCAAATTCAAAAATACTCCAACCAAACACTAATCCAAACTACCTAGAAGCATTCTCCATCCTACTCAATCCTAGATCTGGCCAAAAATCTAGAGATGCAACTGCTATTGCCCCTAAGATGCTAGATTGGAAATCTAGACAAAAAGAAACAGGGAGCAGGGGAAATACCGGCATCCATGGCAAGAGGACAAGGTGGGGATCGTCTCCACCGAAGGAAATGGAGAGGAGCGCCCTGGAGAGGGAGATCCGCCGGAGCCCTCCCGCGGCGCCGGTTGCTGAAGAGAGAGGAACAGAGCGAGGGGGCGAGCGAATGGTATGGGGGATAAGAAACTCCCCCTGCCCCTGATATAACCCCCTGCCCGCGCCTCACATCGGTAGTACCGCGCTGGAGGGCGGTAGTGTTGGAAATATGCCCTAGAGGCAATAATAAAAGTATTATTATTATATTTCCTTGTTCATGATAATTGTCTTTTATTCATGCTATAACTGTATTATCCGAAAATCGTAATACACGTGTGAATACATAGACCACAATATGTCCCTAGTGAGCCTCTAGTTGACTAGCTCGTTGTGATCAACAGATAGTCATGGTTTCCTGGCTATGGACATTGGATGTCGTTGATAACGGGATCACATCATTAGGAGAATGATGTGATGGACAAGACCCAATCCTAAGACTAGCACAAAAGATCGTGTAGTTCATTTGCTAGAGCTTTGCCAATGTCAAGTATCTCTTCCTTCGACCATGAGAGCGTGTAACTCCTGGATACCGTAGGAGTGCTTTGGGTGTATCAAACGTCACAACGTAACTGGGTGACTATAAAGGTGCACTACAGGTATCTCCGAAAGTATCTATTGTTTTATGCGGATCGAGACTGGGATTTGTCACTCCGTGTAAACGGAGAGGTATCTCTGGGCCCACTCGGTAGGACATCATCATATGCGCAATGTGACCAAGGAGTTGATCACGGGATGATGTGTTACGGAACGAGTAAAGTGACTTGCCGGTAACGAGATTGAACAAGGTATTGGATACCGACGATCGAATCTCGGGCAAGTAACATACCGATAGACAAAGGGAATTGAATACGGGATTGATTAAGTCCTTGACATCGTGGTTCATCCGATGAGATCATCGTGGAACATGTGGGAGCCATCATGGGTATCCAGATCCCGCTGTTGGTTATTGACCGGAGAACGTCTCGGTCATGTCTACATGTCTCCCGAACCCGTAGGGTCTACACACTTAAGGTTCGATGACGCTAGGGTTATAAAGGAAGTTTGTATGTGGTTACCGAATGTTGTTCGGAGTCCCGGATGAGATCCCGGACGTCACGAGGAGTTCCGGAATGGTCCGGAGGTAAAGATTTATATATGGGAAGTCCTATTTTGGCCACCGGAAAATGTTCGGGATTTTTCGGTATTGTACCGGGAAGGTTCTAGAAGGCTCCGGAGTGTGGCCCACCTGCATGGGGGGACCCACATGGACGTGGGTAGTGGGGGCAAGGCCCCACACCCCTGGTCAAGGCGCACCAAGATCCCCCCTTAGAAGGAATAAGATCATATCCCGAAGGGATAAGATCAAGATCCCTAAAAAGGGGGGATAACAATCGGTGGGGAAGGAAATAATGAGATTTCTTTCCTCCCACCTTGGCCAACGCCCCAATGGACTTGGAGGGCAAGAAACCAGCCCCTCCACCCCTATATATAGTGGAGAGGCGCATGTGAGCTATACACGAAGTTCTGGCGCAGCCCTCCCCCTCTCACAAGTACTCCTCCTCTCCCGCGGTGCTTGGCGAAGCCCTGTAGGATTGCCACGCTCCTCCACCACCACCACGCCGTTGTGCTGCTGCTGGATGGAGTCTTCCTCAACCTCTCCCTCTCTCCTTGCTGGATCAAGGCTTGGGAGACGTCACCGGGCTGTATGTGTGTTGAACGCGGAGGTGCCGTGCGTTCGGCACTTGATCATCGGTGATTTGAATCACGACGAGTACGACTCCATCAACCCCGTTCACTTGAACGCTTCCGCTTAGCGATCTACAAGGGTATGTAGATGCACTCTCTTTCTACTCGTTGCTGGTCTCTCCATAGATAGATCTTGGTGACACGTAGGAAAATTTTGAATTTCTGCTACGTTCCCCAACAGTGGCATCATGAGCCAGGTCTATTGCGTAGATTCTTTGCACGAGTAGAACACAAAGTAGTTGTGGGCGTTGATGTTGTTCAATATGCTTACCGTTACTAGTCCAATCTTGTTTCGACGGTATTGTGGGATGAAGCGGCCCGGACCGACCTTACACGTACTCTTACGTGAGACAGGTTCCACCGATTGACATGCACTTGGTGCATAAGGTGGCTAGCGGGTGCCAGTCTCTCCCACTTTAGTCGGAACGGATTCGATGAAAAGGGTCCTTATGAAGGGTAAATAGCAATTGGCATATCACGTTGTGGTCTTGCGTAGGTAAGAAATGTTCTTGCTAGAAACCCATAGCAGCCACGTAAAACATGCAACAACAATTAGAGGACGTCTAACTTGTTTTTGCAGGGTATGCTATGTGATGTGATATGGCCAAGAAGAATGTGATGAATGATATGTGATGTATGAGATTGATCATGTTCTTGTAATAGGATTCACGACTTGCATGTCGATGAGTATGACAACCGGCAGGAGCCATAGGAGTTGTCTTTATTTATTGTATGACCTGCGTGTCATTGAAGAACGCCATGTAAACTACTTTACTTTATTGCTAAACGCGTTAGTCATAGAAGTAGAAGTGGTCGTTGGCGTGACAACTTCATGAAGACACGATGATGGAGATCATGATGATGGAGATCATGGTGTCGTGCCGGTGACGATGATGATCATGGAGCCCCGAAGATGAAGATCAAAAGGAGCAAAATGATATTGGCCATATCATGTCACTATTTGATTGCATGTGATGTTTATCATGTTTATGCATCTTGTTTGCTTAGGATGACGGTAGTAAATAAGATGATCCCTTACAAAATTTCAAGAAGTGTTCTCCCCTAACTGTGCACCGTTGCTACAGTTCGTCGCTTCTAAGCACCACGTGATGATCGGGTGTGATGGATTCTTACGTTCACATACAACGGGTGTAAGACAGTTTTACACAGCGAAAACACTTAGGGTTAACTTGACGAGCCTAGCATGTGCAGACATGGCCTCGGAACACGGAGACCGAAAGGTCGAGCATGAGTCGTATGGTAGATACGATCAACATGAAGATGTTCACCGATGATGACTAGTCCGTCTCACGTGATGATCGGACACGGCCTAGTTGACTCGGATCATGTGATCACTTAGATGACCAGAGGGATGTCTATCTAAGTGGGAGTTCATAAGATGAACTTAATTATCCTGAACATAGTCAAAAGACCTTTTGCAAATTATGTCGTAAGCTCGCGCTTTAGTTCCACTGTTTAGATATGTTCCTAGAGAAAATATAGTTGAAAGTTGATAGTAGCGATTATGCGATCAGTAGAAAGCTTATGTCCTTAATGCACCGCTCAGTGTGCTGAACCCCAACGTCGTTTGTCGATGTTGCGAACATCGGACATACACGTTTTGATAACTACGTGATAGTTCAATTAAATGGTTTAAGTAGAGGCACCAAAGACGTTTTCGAAACGTCGCGGAACATATGAGATGTTTCGAGGGCTGAAATTGGGATTTCAGGCTCGTGCCCACGTCAAGAGGTATAAGACCTCCGACGATTTTCTTAGCCTGCAAACTAAGGGAGAAAAGCTCAATCGTTGAGCTTGTGCTCAGATTGTCTGAGCACAACAATCACTTGAATCGAGTGGGAGTTGATCCTCCAGATGAGATAGTGATGTTTCCCCAAAGTCATTGCCACCAAGCTGCTAGAGCTTCGTGATTAACTATAACATATCAGGGATAGATATGATGATCCTTGAAATATTCATGATGTTTGACACCGCGAAAGTAGAAATCAAGAAGGAGCATCAATTGTTGATGGTTGGTGAAACCACTAGTTTCAAGAAGGGCAAGGGAACAAAGGGATACTTCATGAAACGGCAATTCAGCTGCTGCTCTAGTGAAGAAACCCAAGGTTGAACCCAAACCCGAGACTAAGTGCTTCTGTAATAAGGGGAACAACCACTGGAGCAGCATTACCCTAGATACTTGGTAGATGAGAAGGCTGGCAAGGTCGATAGAAGTATATTGGATATACATTATGTTAATGTGTACTTTACTAGTACTCCTAGTAGCACCAGGGTATTGGATACCGGTTCGGTTGCTAAGTGTTAGTAACTCGAAATAAAAGCTACGGAATAAACGGAGACTAGCTAAAGGTGAGCTGACGATATATGTTGGAAGTGTTTCCAAGGTTGATATGATCAAGCATCGCACGCTCCCTCTACCACCGAGATTGGTGTTTGCGTTGAGCATAGACATGATTGGATTATGTCTATCGCAATACGGTTATTCATTTAAGGAGAATAATGGTTACTCTATTTTTGAATAATACCTTCAATGGTCTTGCACCTAAAGGAATGGTTTATTGAATCTCGGTCGTAGTGATACACATTTTCATGCCAAAAGATATAAGATAGTAATGATAGTACCACTTACTTGTGGCACTGCCATGTAAGTCATAATGGTATAAAACGCATGAAGAAGCTCCATGTTGATGGATCTTTGGACTCACTCGTTTTTGAAAAGTTTGAGACATGCGAACCATGTCTATTGGTGTATATGCATGAAGAAACTCCATGCAAATGGATCGTTCGGACTCACTTGATTTTGAATCACTTGAGATATGCAAATCATACCACATGGGCAAGATGACTGAAAAGCCTCATTTTCAGTAAGATGGAACAAGATAGCAACTTGTTGGAAGTAACACATTTTGATGTGTGCAGTCGAATGAGTGCTGAGGCATGCAGTGAATATCATTATGTTCTTACTTCACAGATGATTCGAGTAAATGTTGAGTATATTTACTTGATGAAACACAAGTCTGAATTATTGAATGGTTCAAGTAATTTCAGAGTGAAGTAGCAGATCATTGTGACAAGAGGATAAAATGTCTATGATATGATCATAGAGATGAATATCTGAGTTACGAGTTTTGGCACACAATTAAGACATTGTGGAAATTGTTTCGCAATTAATACCGCCTGGAACACCATAATGTGATGGTGTGTCCGAACATCATAGTTGCACCCTATTGGATATGGTGCGTACCATGATGTCTCTTATCGAATTACCACTATCGTTCATGGGTTAGGCATTAGAGACAACCACATTCACTTTAAATAGGGCACCACGTAATTCCGATGAGATGACACCGTATGAATTATGGTTTAGAGAAACCTAAGTTGTCGTTTCTTAAAAGTTTGGGGCTGCGACGCTTATATGAAAAAGTTTCAGGTTGATAAGCTCGAACCCAAAGCGGATAAAATGCATCTTCATAGGAAACCCAAAACAGTTGGGTATACCTCCTAATTCAGATCCGAAAGCAATATGGATTGTTTCTAGAATCGGGTCCTTTCTCGAGGAAAAGTTTCTCTCGAAAGAATTGAGTGGGAGGATGGTGGAGACTTGATGAGGTTATTGAACCGTCTCTTCAACTAGTGTGTGACAGGGCACAGGGAGTTGTTCCTGTGGCACCTACACCAATTGAAGTGGAAGCTTATGATATTGATCATGAAACTTCGGATCAAGTCACTCCCAAACCTCGTAGGATGACAAGGATGCGTACTACTTCAGAGTGGTACGTAATCCTGTCTTGAAGGTCATGTTGCTAGACAACAATGAACCTACGAGCTATGGAGAAGCGATGGTGGGCCCGGATTCCGATAAATGGCTTGAGGCCATAAAATCCGAGAGAGGATCCATGTATGAAAACAAAGTGTAGACTTTGGCAGAACGGCTCGATGGTCGTAAGGCTAATGAGTACAGATGGATTTCAAAAGGAAGACGGACAATGATGGTAAATGTCACCATTAAGAAAGCTCGACTTGTCGTTAAGATGTTTTCCGACAAGTTCAAGGAGTTGACTACGATGAGATTTTCTCACTCGTAGCGATGCTAAGAGTCTGTTGGAATTATATTAGCGATTACTGCATTATTTATGAAATCTTGCAGATAGGATGTCAAAACATTGTTTCCTCGATGATTTTAATGAGGAAAGGTTGTATGTGATACAACCGGAAGGTTTTGTCAATCCCGAAAGATGCTAATAAGTATGCAAAGCTCCAGCAATCCTTCTAAGGACTGGAGTGAGCATCTCGGAGTTGGAATGTATGCTTTGATGATGATCAAAAATTTTGGGTTTGTACAAAGTTTATGAGAAACTTGTATTTCCAAAGAAGTGAGTGGGAGCACTATAGAATTTCTGATGAGTATATGTTGTTGACATATTGTTGATCAGAAATGACGTAGAATTTCTGGAAAGCATATAGGGTTATTTTGAAAGTGTTTTTCAATGGAAAGCCTGGATTAAGCTACTTGAACATTGAGCATCAAGATCTATAAGGATAGATCAAAATGCTTAATAATACTTTCAAATGAGCACATACCTTGACATGATCTTGAAGGTGTTCAAGATGGACCAGTCAAAGAAGGAGTTCTTGCCTGAGTTGTAAGGTACGAAGTTAAGACTTAAAGCTCGACCACGGCAGAATAGAGAGAAAGGACGAAGGTCGTCCCCTATGCTTAAGACGTAGGCTCTTCAGTATGCTATGCTGTGTACCACACCTGAAGTGTGCCTTGCCATGAGTCAGTCAAGGGGTACAAGAGTGATCCAAGAATGGCTCACAGGACAGCGGTCAAAGTTATCCTTAGTAACTAGTGGACTAAGGAATTTTCTCGATTATGGAGGTGGTAAAAGAGTTCGTCGTAAAGGTTACGACGATGCAAGCTTGACACCTATCCGGATAGCTCTGAGTAGAGAGACCGGATACATATAATGGAGCAATAATTTAGAATAGCTCCAAGTAGAACAGTTGTTTGGAATAGCTCCAAATAGAGCGTGGTAGCTGCATCTAGGAGATGACATAGAGATTTGTAAAGCACACACGGATCTGAAAGGTTCAGACCCGTTGACTAAAACCTCTCTCACAAGCAACATGATCAAACATAAAACTCATTGAGTGTTAATCACATAGTGATGTGAACTAGACTACTGACTCTAGTAAACTCTTGGGTATTAGTCACATGGCGATGTGACCTGTGAGTGTTAATCACATGGCGATGTGAACTAGATTATTGACTCTAGTGCAAGTGGGAGACTGTTGGAAATATGCCCTAGAGGCAATAATAAAAGTATTATTATTATATTTCCTTGTTCATGATAATTGTCTTTTATTCATGCTATAACTGTATTATCCGGAAATCGTAATACACGTGTGAATACATAGACCACAATATGTCCCTAGTGAGCCTCTAGTTGACTAGCTCGTTGTGATCAACAGATAGTCATGGTTTCCTGGCTATGGACATTGGATGTCGTTGATAACGGGATCACATCATTAGGAGAATGATGTGATGGACAAGACCCAATCCTAAGACTAGCACAAAAGATCGTGTAGTTCATTTGCTAGAGCTTTGCCAATGTCAAGTATCTCTTCCTTCGACCATGAGAGCGTGTAACTCCTGGATACCGTAGGAGTGCTTTGGGTGTATCAAACGTCACAACGTAACTGGGTGACTATAAAGGTGCACTACAGGTATCTCCGAAAGTATCTATTGTTTTATGCGGATCGAGACTGGGATTTGTCACTCCGTGTAAACGGAGAGGTATCTCTGGGCCCACTCGGTAGGACATCATCATATGCGCAATGTGACCAAGGAGTTGATCACGGGATGATGTGTTACGGAACGAGTAAAGTGACTTGCCGGTAACGAGATTGAACAAGGTATTGGATACCGACGATCGAATCTCGGGCAAGTAACATACCGATAGACAAAGGGAATTGAATACGGGATTGATTAAGTCCTTGACATCGTGGTTCATCCGATGAGATCATCGTGGAACATGTGGGAGCCATCATGGGTATCCAGATCCCGCTGTTGGTTATTGACCGGAGAACGTCTCGGTCATGTCTACATGTCTCCCGAACCCGTAGGGTCTACACACTTAAGGTTCGATGACGCTAGGGTTATAAAGGAAGTTTGTATGTGGTTACCGAATGTTGTTCGGAGTCCCGGATGAGATCCCGGACGTCACGAGGAGTTCCGGAATGGTCCGGAGGTAAAGATTTATATATGGGAAGTCCTATTTTGGCCACCGGAAAATGTTCGGGATTTTTCGGTATTGTACCGGGAAGGTTCTAGAAGGTTCCGTAGTGGGGCCCACCTGCATGGGGGGACCCACATGGACGTGGGTAGTGGGGGCAAGGCCCCACACCCCTGGTCAAGGCGCACCAAGATCCCCCCTTAGAAGGAATAAGATCATATCCCGAAGGGATAAGATCAAGATCCCTAAAAAGGGGGGATAACAATCGGTGGGGAAGGAAATAATGAGATTTCTTTCCTCCCACCTTGGCCAACGCCCCAATGGACTTGGAGGGCAAGAAACCAGCCCCTCCACCCCTATATATAGTGGAGAGGCACATGGGAGCTATACACGAAGTTCTGGCGCAGCCCTCCCCCTCTCACAAGTACTCCTCCTCTCCCGCGGTGCTTGGCGAAGCCCTGCAGGATTGCCACGCTCCTCCACCACCACCACGCCGTTGTGCTGCTGCTGGATGGAGTCTTCCTCAACCTCTCCCTCTCTCCTTGCTGGATCAAGGCTTGGGAGACGTCACCGGGCTGTATGTGTGTTGAACGCGGAGGTGCCGTGCGTTCGGCACTTGATCATCGGTGATTTGAATCACGACGAGTACGACTCCATCAACCCCGTTCACTTGAACGCTTCCGCTTAGCGATCTACAAGGGTATGTAGATGCACTCTCTTTCTACTCGTTGCTGGTCTCTCCATAGATAGATCTTGGTGACACGTAGGAAAATTTTGAATTTCTGCTACGTTCCCCAACAGGTAGTACTGCTAGGAGTGGTAGTACCGCTCGCCACCAGCGGTAGTACCACTCAGCAACCACGCGGCTTCTAGACAGACGGCTAAAACTCCCAAAAGACGGGAAAGCAAGGCCAAGAGAAAGAGAAGACCAACAAGGCAACACACACACTAACAACGGTCCAGAACCCACTATAACAAAAACAACCACACGAAACATAGCGAGCTCTGGCCTCTCTCAAGAGAGGGCGGTGGCCGGAGCCACCTATGTTTGAGTCAATTGGTATGGCACCGCGAAGAATTATCCTTGGGCCCATGACCAAAACTCGTCTTTGAAGCACAAGTACCATAAAAAATGGCTAATGTGAAAGAGTAGATCGTTTTATGCATAATGGGGGAGGGAGAGTTCATTGAGAGAACAACACTCCCCCTATGTCCATGCCTACATCTAAGCTAGACATCAAGTTGAGTGAGGTGGGGTGTGCAAGGGTTCAAGTCACATTGCTCGAATCAATGATATTTAGCTCATGCCTTAACTCGCGAAATCTTGCTTCATCCAAGGGCTTCGTGAAAATGTCTGCAAGGTTATCATGAGTGTTGACATACTTGATCTCGATCTCCCCTCCCCTAATGTGATCCCGGATGAAATGATACCGAATCTCAATATGCTTCGTCTTGAAGTGTTGCACCGGGTTGAGAGAAATCTTGATGGCACTTTCGTTGTCACACCAAAGAGGCACTTTGTCGCAAATGACACCGTATTCCTTTAAAGTTTGCCTCATCCATAAAAGTTGTGCACAACAACTACCGGCCGCTACATATTCCGCTTCGGTGGACGAGAGAGATACACAACTTTGCTTTTTGGAAGACCAACTCACCAAAGAGCACCCAAGAAACTGGCACCCTCCGGAAGTGGACTTCCTATCCACTTTGTCTCCCGCCCAATCGGAATCCGTAAATCCTTCAAGCTTGAAGTTTGCCCCTCTTGGGTACCATAAGCCAAAGTTTGGGGTATGAGCCAAATATCGAAAGATTTGCTTGACCGCCACATAGTGACTTTCCTTCGGTGCGGCTTGAAACCGTGCACACATCCCCACACACAACATGATATCCGGTCTAGATGCACAAAGGTAAAGCAAGGAACCAATCATGGAGCGATATACCTTTTGATCCACCGCTTTACCATTGGGATCAATGTCAAGTTGGCACTTGGTGGACATTGGAGTAGAAGCCGGCTTGACATCACTTAGCTTGAATCTTTTTAGCATGTCTTGAGTGTATTTGGCTTGGTTGATGAAGGTTCCTTCTCTTCTTTGTTTGATGTCAAAACCAAGGAAGAACTTCAACTCTCCAATCAAAGACATCTTGAACTTAGAGGTCATGAGAACGACAAATTCTTCATTGAAAGCTTTGTTAGGAGAACCAAAGATAATGTCATCAACATATAGTTGGCACACAAACAACTCCCCTTTGACCTTCTTAGTAAAAAGAGTGGGATTGATTAGCCCAACTTCAAATCCACGATCTTGTAACAACTCGGTAAGGTGGTCATACCACGCACGTGGGGCTTGTTTAAGGCCATAGAGTGCCTTATCAAGTTGATACACATGATCCGGGAAGTAAGGATCCTCGAACCCGGGGGGTTGCTTGACATAAACCAACTCATTAATGGGACCATTAAGAAAAGAACTTTTCACATCCATTTGTTGCAGCTTAAAGTTGTGATGGGAAGCATAAGCAATCAACAAACAAATGGATTCAAGGCGAGCAACGGGAGCAAAGGTTTCACTGTAGTCGATACCCTCGACTTGGGAGTAGCCTTGTTCTACCAATCTTGCCTTGTTGCGAATGATGTTCCCATGAGCATCTTGCTTGTTCTTGAAGATCCACTTGGTTCCAATGATGTTATGGTTCCCCGAAGGCCTTGGCACCGATCTCCACACCTTGTTGTACTCGAAGTTGTTGAGTTCTTCATGCATGGCATTGAGCCGATCCGAGTCTTCGAGCGCCTCATAGACCTTATGGGGTTCAACACAAGAGACAAATGCGTGATGTTCACAATAGTTTGCTAATTGTCTACGAGTACTTACCCCCTTTCTTAGGCTTCCAACCACATTCTCCATGAGGTGACCTTTGGTGGTGAGTTTGGAAGCAATCTTCACGGCACGACGCTCTAATTCCTCCTCGGATGTGGAAGGAGGAGGGTTCACTTGATCATCTTGAGCGTCGTCATGAGCTTGTTCTTGATCTTGAGTTTGCTCATGATCTTGAACTTGCTCGAAGGGGAGAACTTGACCTTGGGCATCATGTAGAGGTTCACCACCATCTTGAGATTGATCTTGCCCTTGGTCTTGTTCCCGAGGTTGAGGGCCTACACTTTGTTCTTCGGAAGCGTGTGGGTCTTGAGTAGGTGAAGGCTCCACTGGAGTGGAGCATTGTCCTTCTCCCACTACAACAGAAACCCCCCTTTAGCAACGCATCGTTGCGTTGCCTAATGTCCATATATGCGTTGGTAAGATCTACACCAACGGATTAGTATCCGTTGCCGTTGGTGGCGTTGGAAGAGTCTACTACAACACATATAATTGCGTTGGTAATGGACGTGCAGAGGTGTTGCAAGATTGCAACATATATAGCTATAGGCCACCAACACTTCGTATACGTTGCTGATTACCCTACACAAACTAATTTTCAGTGCAGCGGTTCCATTAATCTGTGCATGGCATGAACAATTACTGGTATTTAATATATTACAACCAATAGTGCAAGGAGCAGCAATCCAGTAAACAGAAAGATTTCATATATTTAATCAACTTGGTTGCATTACATGGAACACAATCTGAAAAAGATATCACATAATCTCCTATATATTAACCATGAAAAAGAAGGCAAAATGTAAAACTATCTTGTAGTAGCCCCATTCTCCATCTTTCTATCAACAACCTAGCCATGCATCATCTTCGTCTTCATCGGCCTTCATGCTACTTAGCCTACCAAAACGCCATATATATATGTACGGCGGGAGTAGATGACAAGCTTCTCTATGAACTTCTATGGATGCCTTCTTTGACATTGCTATAGGATGAACCACCACCACCCTGCACATCGTTCAGTGCTAGACCTGACTGGCAAAGCACCACTGCAATAGATTAAATAAAGAGAATGAAAACTCAACATGTGGAGATGCAAGCCGCATTCAAAACTTAAATATTCTAGGATCGATCATTTATCGAAGGAAGGCTCAATCAGTTCAGTGTACTGTAAATGACCAATACAAATTCTTGTTGTTCCTTATTCCTAGTAGAGGCTCAATTTAATTGTAACAAGAATGTATAACTGCGAAGTAGGCATGCCACTCTGTTAGGGACTCTTAAAGTTTGTCTCCTCAACCTTTTTCTTTTCTTTTGCCATATGTCACAAACCAAACATACATTAGGACCATATATATCAAACATATAGACATGCATGTTGTCATCAACATGGTTCCCTCTTGGTACGAAAAAAGGAAGTCTCATCCTAAGATCAAAGATTAGCCATGTTAAGGCATCTAGATTATAGCATACAGAAAAATAGTAAATTGTATACTACAAGCGGGTAATTGAAACTTTAAGATAGCCACACACATACACTGTTATTTTGTTGTCCAGCCAATTAAATAAAGAGTAACTTGAAGTAACCTCACGAAAAGAAAACTTGAACTAAGATAATGGAAACTGATTGTGCCATATAACCTACATTCAGGTGTGCATTTCGTTCCACAAAGCTTCTACAGACCAACAAAAATCCCTTCGGCAACATCCTATATGGGTAATTGGGAATATAGTTCGTGGAGATAATTTTAACAAACTTGGTTTATGTGTATTTTGTCACCAGTTCCTCAAGGCAAGTCTAAAGCAACCCACATTCAGGTATCCTGTGATAAGTTTGATAAGTTCAACACAAGTTTCAGACAATGAACAGCTCACGTTAGAATTTCTACCTAAAGTGTTTTCTATATTATAAGCACCTTTCAAAAAAACTTTAACCAGAATGCAAAATGGAGCTCGAACTCCATGTAGCTCTTTATCTGAAACATCCATGTGCAAAAACTTTGGTGAAATCACCATATTTGAGCATTTTATACTACTAGTCGTTAAACCGCGCATTCACACGGGCTAGTGTTTATCTTGTGTGGCTTTGTAGGTTTTTGTCTCTTAACTCACTACCTAGAAATATTTACCAGTAATCTATGTTTTGTGTGATATTTTTTTCTACCATCGAATGAACTTTTTTTTCTTCTAAATTTGCAGTTCAACATGGAACTCGCTACCTATAGTACAATACTCGAGCAATAAAAATAAATCATCCAAAAGTTTTGACGTGACGACTTTCATTTTCAGATATATATATATCAGGAAATAACAAATCTTTTTTTCTTTTGCGCGGGAGGAAATAACTAATCTGGTGTTCTTGTACGCTTAAAATACGGCCTGCTATCTTAGTAATATTAACAATGTAATTGTTTGAACTGTTCACACTGCATTCAAGTTCTAGATGATTTAGATACAAATAAGCTAACCATCCCCAGAAAAAAAATGTAACCATATTTTCATATATATTGAAGGGAATTATAAAATTTTGTCCTACAGTATAAGAAATAAGTCGGGGTTTGCAACATATTGGGTACTATACAGATCAGTCCAAACAGACTGAATTAACTCATTCTCATATCCTGACAAACTGTTCTCAAACAGACTATATTGAAACCTGTACATTAGTAGATTGAAGTATGGTTTGAAAGAGCATGGAAAAGCATTAACACTACCATGTAGTGAAAGTTCCACAAAAGCTTCAAGCAAACCATACCTTGCATTGATGCGTTGGCGAGAATCAAGCATTATTCTGGTTCTCTGCAAGAGCACGTCTTTACAACAAGCTAGAGGCCGACACATGTAACCACATTGGATTAATCGTACTTAGCCCTTCCTTTAGGTGCAAGTGTTTCCTCCCCACGCGTGCCTTGCCCTCGGTCGTACTCACCTGTGGTACAGCGGCCAACCTTTCCCATCTAGGCCAGCAGACAACACGCCACAAGTGATCTGATGTTCTGATTCCACCACTTTAAGTCCTCTGCCTCTCCTCTTGACAACACCCTGCACAGATCATTGCCTGAAACATATAGCCATCTGGGACTAATGAAAGACGCCAAGCTGCATGAAAAATAATCATACGTTGAAATTAATTAATGAGAAGGGAAAACGGTGTGAGCTGTACATATAATGAACATGGATGTATATAATGAGATACATAGACTTGAACGATGCACACTCCCTGTGTTTCGCATTGTCGCTGTTCCAATCAGAGTCATACATGGTAGCAGTAGTGCAGTACTACGAGAGAGGGACAGAGGTACATAAGCAAGCGCTCACAGTGTTATACAATCTCAAAGGCAGGAAGGAAAAGGGGAGGGGACAAAATGTCATCTTTAGGAATCATCTGATTTACGAAGTGGAGTGGCATGGACGCCGGTGGTGGCGGTGGATCAAAGTGAGTGGTCAAGGTCCCGCAGATCGTCATCACGATGGCCGGCAAAGAAGAATCTGCCATGGCCTACCTCACAAAGAACCAAGTAGGGTAAGAAAACAGGGGGTCAGAAGAGGAGTGGCTTACTGAACCATCAGTGGCGTCGGAGTCGAGGTTGCCGAGGCGGAGCAGCACCACCACCGCCGAGCCAGCAGCCGCGCGTGTGGAGATGTGCCACGGGGACTGGGCAGTAGGGAGACAACCAGAGGGGGCGCGGGCACTGGCGACCTGTGGCCACTAGGGTTGCTGCGGGCCGCATGTAGGGGAGCTGAAGACGTCGCCATGGTGGGGGATCAGAGGAGAGCAGTGAGGGGTAGCTGGTGTGGTGAGAAACGGCAAGGCAGAGTGCCGGAGCTAGCCAGAATCAGAGGCGGCGGCGGCGGCGTTGTGGTCACGGAGAGAAGAGATTTGGCTTGGCTGCGTGGTACTTGGACCGAGGAGGTGGCGCCCTAATGTGAAGGCTTTTTTTCTGTAGATAATGTGAAGTTGGGCACGGGGAGGTTAGCAAATCATGGGAAGTGGGAGGTGGGAGGTGGCTCAAACAACACATACGTATGATTCGTTGGTAGACATGCGTTGTTATATGGGGGATTTTGTTGTAGTGTCCTTCGGCCATAAGGGGTTCCTCAATGGGTAGAATATGACCAATACCCATTCTTCTTATGGCTTGGGGAGGAATTTCATCACCTACATCACAAGTACCACTTTGCTCCACTTGGGAGCCATTATTTTCGTCAAACTCCACGTTACACGTCTCCTCAATGAGTCCGTTGGACTTGTTGAGAACACGGTAAGCATGAGAGTTTGTAGCATAACCAACAAATATGCCCTCATGAGCTCTAGCCTCGAATTTAGACAAACGAACACCTTTCTTGAGAATGAAACACTTACACCCGAACACCCGGAAGTACTTGAGATTGGGCTTGTTCCCGGTGAGTATCTCATACGGAGTCTTGTTCAAGCCTTTGCGGAGATAGAGCCGATTGGATGCATGTCATGTAGTGTTGATGGCTTCGGACCAAAAGTTGTATGGAGACTTGAACTCCGCCATCATGGTCCTTGTCGCATCCATGAACGTCCGGTTCTTCCTCTCCGCAACACCATTTTGTTGAGGGGTATATGGTGCAGAATATTGATGCTTGATCCCCTCATCACTAAGAAACTCATCCAAGGTGTAGTTCTTGAACTCAGTGCCGTTGTCACTTCTTATTGTCAGGATCTTTGCATTATGTTGACGTTGAGCTTCATTTGCAAAGTCGATGACGGTTTGTTGAGTCTCACTCTTCCTCTTGAAGAAATATACCCAAGTGTATCTTGAATAATCATCCACAATCACCAAGCAATACTTTCTACCCCCAAGACTATCAAAGGATGGAGGCCCAAAGAGGTCCATGTGCAGGAGCTCCAAGGGTCTCTTCGAGTAGATGATAGTCGTGGGAGGGTGAGTCGTCTCATGAAGCTTTCCTTCGACACAAGCACTGCAAACACGATCTTTGGCAAAACTAACATTCGTTAGTCCATGAACATGGTCCCCCTTGAGAAGACTTTGCAAAGATCTCATATTGACGTGGGCTAAATGGCGATGCCAAAGCCATCCCACATCAACTTTAGCCATTAGGCATGTCGCGGCCTTAGTGGGTTGCTCCGAGAAGTTAATCACATAGAGACCGTTCTCGACATGCCCAACAAAGGCTACTTTAAGAGTCTTGCTCCACAAGAGGGCCACGGTATCAATATCAAAGAAGGTGGCAAAGACCATGAGTGCAAGTTGACAAACGGAAAGTAAATTGAACGCAAGGGACTCAACAAGCATGACTTTCTCGATCGTTAGATCATGAGAAATGACAACCTTGCCAAGACCCAATACCTTAGAATGTGAGGAATCACCCCATTCGACATTGGTGGGCATAGATGGGATCTTGTGCACGTCCACCACCAAGTCCTTGCTCCCGGTCATATGATTTGTTGCTCCACTATCGAGCAACCATGATCCCCCACCGGAAGCAAACACCTACAAGAGATCAATGCTTGGTTTTAGGTACCCATTGAGTAATGGGTCCTTTGATGTTAGTAACAAGGGTCTTAGGAACCCAAATAGACCATTCAATGTACTCATAAGAAGAACCAACAAATTTAGCATAAACATGCCCATCACTAGCACGGCACAACACATAAGAGGGGTTAAAGTCGCCGGCTTTGTTGGGAGAGATGGCTTTGCGCTCTTTGGCATCATCACTCTTCGCATTGTTATTCTTCTCCTTAGGAGCACCCTCTCCCTCCTTCACAAAGGTTTGCTTGAGCAGGGGAGGTCGATTGGTCTTGTTATTCTTCTCCTTGTTCTTCTTCTTGTTCTTGGACTTGGGCGTGAACCCAACTCCCTCCTTTCCCACAACTTCCTTTTGATTGCTCAAAAGGTCATTTAGGTTCTTCTCGCCTTGTATGCATGACACAAGACCTTTCTCGAGTTGTTCCTTCATCTTGGCATTCTCCTCCACAAGATGCACATGCTCACAACATGGATTAGTAGCATTTGCATTATAAATTAAGACCATGTGAGGAAATGTGGCCTTTTCCTTGGTTAGCTTAACTTGGAGTTGAGCATGAGACTCCTTGAGGTTTGCATGAGCACCTTTCAAGAACTTATGGGCCTTGTCAAGTACATCAAACTCCTCCTTGAGTCTAGCATGATCAACCCCAAGTTTAGCCTTCTCGGAAGTTAGAACACGAGACACAACAAGAGCATGATCGAGATCTTTCTTTAATTTGGCATGGTCATCGTTGTGTGACTCCTCAAGAGCCAAATGATGCCCACGCTCTTTCTCAAGAGCATTAGATAGATCCGATATCTCATCGGCATAATCATGACTATGACCTTCCATCTTAGAGATGGTTTCTTTGTGAGCCTCTATCATGTCATTGGCTTCACCAAGTTGTTCCAAGAGAGCAACGAAGTGCTTCTTGGATTTTCCCTTGAGCTTACTCATGAAGGACTCAAATTCATTTACCTCCTCATTAGACCCCTTACCATTATCAAAGTCATCCGTTGAAGGAGGGTTAGGAATAATGGTGGTTTTGATGTTGGGGGTTACCTTGTTGGTGGCCTTAGCCATGAGGCACTTGGCGGTGATGTTCTCGTTAGGTGAATCGAAGAGAGACACCCGGGGAGTTGTGACAATGGCAACAGATGCCATGGCCATTGTTTCACTATCTTCATCATCATTGTCATCCTCACGGTATTCTTCTTGAACCACCAACCCGCGAGTAGGAGTCTTCTTGGTGAAGTTGTTCTTGTTGGGGAAGGACTTGGCTTTGTCTTTTCGGATGAACTTGCCACCATTGTCTTCCCGCTTCTCGTAAGGACAATCCGCAACGAAATGGCTCACATTGCCACAGTTGAAACAAGTTCTAACTCATTGCTTGCCCTTGAGGCCACTTGAGTTGTACTTGTTGAAGTTGGGTCTTGTATTCTTCTTACTCCAAAATTGTCTTGAGGCAAGAGCCATGTGCTCATGATAATCATACTTCGTGTCTTCGGGGTTGCTCTCCTCATCTTCCTCTTCTTCTTCTTCTTCCACACTAACCTTGGCCTTCAAGGCGAGGTTGGGCTTCTTTGCCCTTTGAGAATGGAGCACCGCATTGTCGGCAGTCTTGTCCAAGATGCTCATTGCAACAAACTCATCCAACACTTCACCTGAGGTCATGGAGTGGAAGTCCGGTCTTTGACGAATGATGGAGGACATGGCCTTGTTGTAGGGCATCATGGCCTTGAGGAACTTGAGCTTGATCCAATTGTCATCCGTGTCCTTGCTCCCATGATCTCAGAGTGCGACCGCGAGTTTGGTCACTCTTCGAAAGAGCTCACGAGGTTCTTCATCCTCTTTCATTGCAAACTCATCGACTTCATCTTGCACCACTTCATAGTTGGAGCGTTGAATGCTAGCGCTTCCTCGATAGAGAGACTCAACACATTTCCATGCTTCTTTAGACATGACATGAGGTCGAAGATGAGGAAGATCTTCGGGAAGGATTGCATCTTGGATGATGAAGAGAGCACTCTCATTGAATTGATTGTCCACTTCTTCTCGAGGGGTGAAGTTTCTTGGGTCATGAGGATAGAAACCTTCTTCAATGATTCTCCAAAGGTTAGTATTCACATGTTTTAAATGACGCTTGAAGCGATAAACCCAAGAATCAAAATCTTCATTTTTCACATATTTAGGAGGAGGACCGGCATGATTCAAATGAGTAGAGGGGATCGGTCCTCTATACACTGGGGGTTCCACATGGGCAAAGATGCCGGTGCCATTTCTACCACTAGTAGAAGGACTCTTTTCACTGTTAGCTTCCCCCTTGTCATTAGCTTCCCCCTTGTCAGAGTTAGCATCCGTCACCTTGTTAGTGGGATCTCCCACTTTCATCGGCGAGGTAGATAGTTTAAGTCCGTCTAGGAATTCTGAAAACATGCTTTTAACCTCGGCCGTCATGGAGGTTTTCAATGTGTCTAAAGCCACATTGAATTCCTCATGTGAGACCGAGGTTCCCCCTTCGGCCGAAGACGAGATGGGATTCACACCGGAGTGCTCCACCGCACCATCGTTGGTGTCAACCATACCCTTCGGACGGCAAAGTCCTTAATAAAGAGACGAGGCTCTGATACCAATTGAAAGGATCGATATGGTTGACTAGAGGGGGGGGGGGTGAATAGGCAACTAACAATTTTTAGACTTTTCTTTAACAATTTAAACCTTGCAACGAAATAGGTTGTCTAGATGTGCAACTACGTGGACAACCTATATGATGCAAAGACAACTAGCACACTAGCAAGCAATAGATACAACACAAGTAAGCTTGCAAAAGTAAAGGCACAAGATAACCAAGAGTGGAGCCGGTGGAGACGAGGATGTGTTACCGAAGTTCCTTCCTTTTAAGGGGAAGTACGTCTCCGTTAGAGCGGTGTGGAGGCATAATGCTCCCCAAGAAGCCACTAGGGCCACCATAATCTCCTTACGCCCTCACACAATGCGAGATGCCGTGATTCCACTATTGGTGCCCTTGAAGGCGGTGACCGAACCTTTACAAACAAGATTGGGGCTATCTCCACAACACTTGGAGGCTCCCAACAACACCATGAAGCTTCACCACAATGGAGTATGGCTTCGAGGTGACCTCAACCGTCTAGGGTGCTCAACACCCAAGAGTAACAAGATCCGCTAGGGATAAGTGGGGGGAATTAAATTTCTCTTGGTGGAAGTGTAGATCTGGGCCTTCTCAACCAATCCCGAGCAAATCAGCAAGTTTGATTGGCTTGGGAGAGAGATCGGGCGAAAATGGAGCTTGGAGTAACAATGGAGCTTTGGGGGAAAGAGGTGGGACAACTTTGGGGAAGAAGACACCTTTATATAGTGGGGGAACCAATCCAACCGTTATCCCACTGAGCAGCCCCGCACAGAGCGGTACTACCGCTTGGGTAGGGTGGTACTACCGCTTAGGGCGGTACTACCGCTCTTACCCAGCGGTATTTCCGCGCTGACAAGGTCCTGACCCCAGGGCGGTACTACCCTGGGAGTAGGCGCGGTACTACCGCTTGGAGCGGTACTACCGCCTCTACTACCGCACTTAGTACCGCAAAACCCGACACGAAAAACATCGTTCTCGAATCGAGGCGGCAGTAGCGCGGAACCACTGCGGTACTACGGCCGAAGACCACAAGCGGTACTACCGCTCGGAGGGCGGTACTACCTCTTGGGGAGCGGTACTACCGCTCTGGGAGCAGTACTACCGCTGGGGTGCTTCGGCGGTACTACCGCTGTGGACCGCGGTACTACCGCTGGGGCAGGACAAAGCATACTCAGGGAAAAAGGCAGCTCCAATGAAGCGGAAGGAAAACGACGGGTGTGATATGGATGTGTACGTGTTGATTCCACCCTAGCCTTACCAAAGTGGATCCCCTCTTGATAGTACGGTGACTCCTACGAAACTAGTCCACCAACAACGAAACAAAGGAGCTACACCGTCTTGAATAAAACACCGAGGGGAGATAATCATCTCGTGCCAAAGGATGAATCTCTGACAGAACTTAACGCACATGATTAGTCCGCACAAGCATTGTCATCAATCACCAAAATATCTTGGGGATAAATATGCCCTAACAAACGGTCACTTTGGAATCAACAATATAGGATCTAAATTTATCACAAGCAAACACCACTGCTAAGAATTCTTTTTTAGTAGTAGCATAATTTTGTTGAGCACTGTCTAGAGTTTTACTAGCATAATGGATAACATTTAATTTCTTATCAACTCTTTGTCCTAGAATAGCACCAACAACATAATCACTGGCATCACACATAATCTCAAAAGGCAAGTTCCAATCAGGTGGTTGAACAACAGGTGCAGAAATTAAGGCTTTCTTGATTGTTTCGAAGGCTTCCAAACAATCATCATCAAACACAAAAGGAATATCCTTTTACAAAAGATTTGTAAGAGGCCTAGAAATTTTAGAAAAGTCTTTGATAAATCTCCTGTAGAACCCAGCATGACCAAGGAAACTATGAATACCTTTGATATCTTTAGGACATGGCATTTTCTCAATTGCATCAACCTTGGCTTTGTCCACCTCAATGCCTTTTTCAGATATTTTATGGCCCAAAACAATACCTTCGTTAACCATAAAGTGGCACTTCTCCCAATTCAAGACAAGATTTGTTCATTCACATCTCTGCAAAACTCGATCAAGATTGCTTAAACAATCATCAAAAGACTTCCCATAAACAGAAAAGTCATCCATGAAAACCTCAACAATCTTTTCACAAAAATCGGAGAATATAGCAGTCATACATCTTTGAAAGGTAGCAGGTGCATTACATAAACCAAAAGGCATACGTCTATAAGCATAAGTTCCAAAAGTACAAGTAAAAGTGGTCTCTTCTTCATCAGGTTGTGAAACAGGTATTTGTGAAAAAACAGATCCATCAAGGAAGCAAAAATGTGTGTGCTTAGATAATATTTCTAGCATTTGATCAATAAAAGGCAGAGGGTAATGATCTTTTCTAGCTGCTTTGTTTATATTTCTATAATCAATTACCATTCTATAGCCTGTGACAATTCTTTGTGGAATGAGTTCATATTTATCATTAGGAACAATAGTTATACCTCCCTTCTTAGGGACACAATGAACATGACCTACCCATCTACTGTCAGCTATAGGATAGATTATACCTGCTTCCAGAAGTTTCAATATTTCCGTTCGTACCACTTCTTTCATCTTCGGATTTAACCGAGTTGGGATCAACAACAGGTTTAGCTTTAGGTTCGATATTAATCTTGTGCTGACATAGAGTAGGACTAATGCCCTTAAGATCATCAAGAGTATATCCAATAGCATCTCAGTGTTTCCTTTTCAAAGTGTCTGGCAATTGTTTTAATTCAAACACAGGATCCCTTTAGGTGGAGGAGGACCTCCTAGAGTTTCAATAGTAGATTGTGTTTAAGCAGATGTTGTTCAAACAAGATTCTATCTATTTCATTTCTTTCACGCATATGAAAATCATTTTCATGGTCTAGCAAATATTGTTCTAAAGGATCAGTAGGAGGTATATCAATAGAAGCAAGACCAATAATTTCATCCTTACTAGGAAAATCTTTCTTATGAGGTTTTCTATTAAATTAAATTCATGAGATTCACCACCAAACCTGGAAAAATTAAATTCATGAGATTCACCACCAAAGCTAACACCGACAGTTTGTTTCTCACAATCTATTCTAGCATTGACGGTGTTCAAGAAGGTTCTACCAAAGATAATGGGACAAAAGTCATCTTGTGGGGAACCAAGAACGAGAAAATCAGTAGGGTATTTTATTTTCCCACACAAGACTTCACATCTCTAAGAATCCCAATTGGTGATATAGTATCTCTACTGGCAAGTTTAATAGTAACATCTATGTCTTCTATGTCAGCGGGTCCTATCTCATTCTTAATTTCTTCATATAAGGAAAAAGGTATAGCATTCACGCTAGCACCTATATCACATAAACCATGATAACAGTGATCTCCTATCTTAACTGAGACGACATGCATTCCAACAACTGTTCTATGCTTATCTTTTTCATCGGGTTTGGCAATTCTAGCAGCTTCATCACAGAAATAAATAACATGCCCATAAATATTATCGACAAACAGATCCTTAACCATAGTAACACTAGGTTCCACTTTGATTTGGTCACCTGGTTTAGGTGTTCTAACATAACTTTTGTTGACCACAGTTGAAACTTTAGCATGTTCCTTCATCCTAACCGGGAAAGGTGGTTTTTCAATATAAGCAGTGGGAACAACTGGATCAACATTGTAAATGATAGTTTCTTCCTTAGCTTTTACCGGTTCTTTAATTTCTTCTTTAATAGGTGGGTGATATTTAAACCACTTCTCCTTGGGGAGATTAACTTGAGTAGCAATTTTCACAAAAGGAAGCTACTATCTTAGAGTCAAGTCCATATTTAGTGCTAATCTTTTGAAAAGCATCGGTATTCATAAAAGATTTAACACAATCAGACTTAGGTTCCATACCTGACTCTTTACCTTCGTCGAGTTCACAATCTTTAGAGTTTCGTTTAATTATTTCTAAAAGATCCCAGCAGAATTCAATAATCTTCTTCATAAAAGAACCAGTACAAGAAGTATCGAGCATGGATTGATCATTACGAGAAAGTCGAGCATAAAAATTCTGAATAATAATATCTCTTGAGAGCTCATGATTGGGGCATGAATATAACATTGACTTAAGCCTCCCCCAAGGTAGAGCAATACTTTCTCCTTCAGCCAAAAACTATATATATAATTCTGATCATGATGAACTAGATGCATACGATAATTTTTTTGACGGAATTCCAATTTCAACCGATTCCAGCTCCAACGTCCAATATCATCGCATAGCCTATACCATGTCGATGATTTTCCATTGAAACATAAAGGGAAAACCTTCTTATTAGTTTCCATTGAAACACAAATGATAAACATGCTCAAGATCAGAGGGGTATTAAATAGCATAATGGATCTGAACATCTAATCTTCCACCAAATAAACTATATAGTAATCAACTACAAGATGTAATCAACACTACTAGTCACCCACAAGCACCAATCTATAGTTCCGGTACAAAGATTCAACACAAGAGATGAACTAGGGTTTGAGATGAGATGGTGTTAAAGATGTCGATGAAGATAGCCCTCCCCAAGATGGGAGAGTTGTTGGTGATGATGATGACAATGATTTGCCCTCCGGGGCGGAAGTTCCCCTGGCAGAATCGCTCCGCCGGAGGGCAAAAGTGCTCCTGCCCAGGTTCCGCCTCGAGACGGTGGCGCTTCGTCCCAAAGTCCCCTCGTTATTTTTTCTAGGTCAAAATGAGTTATGTACCAGAAGGGGGGCACCAGAGGTGGGCTTGGGTGAGCACAACCCGCCAGGGCGCGCCTGGGCTCCCTGGCGCGCCCAGATGGGTTATTCCCACCTGGTGGGCCCCCTCTGGTACTTATTGTCTCCAAAAATTCTTATTTATTCCATAAAAAATCCTCGTAAAGTTTTAGCTCATTTGGAGTTGTGTAGAATAGATGGCCTGACGTAGCTTTTTCTCGTCTAGATTTCCAGCTGCCAAAATTCTCCCCCTCTATGTGTACCTTGCATATTATAAGAGAAAAGGCATTAGAATTACTCCAAAAAGCATTACTATGCAATAAAACAACATAAATAACAATACGTGAACATGATGCAAGATGGACGTATCATGCGCATAATGTAGATTGATAACCCCCAGCCCTAAAATCAGATAGGAGCTCCAGAATGATACCATGGCTAACAAATTTAGTAAGCATCTTAGTAAAAGTGTCTGTGAGAAAGTTCAAATGGATAGGCAAGAGAGGATCTACCAACTGTAAGCCTTGCCCCATCTCAAAAAATGGTTGCCACAATCTCAATGTTATAGCCTTGAGGAATAAGGGTTCTAATCTTTTGTATTCTTTTGTGGCTAAAGCCCCTTTGATAAAGCATCCTATCTAAAAATTCCCAATCTACTCTGACATACACTTTTCCATAGGTCAGTGTGGCCTTTATCACATTTCTAAATATATTACAGATACCACTCTTTATCACATTCCATAATTTTTCGTAGAAGGGAACAAAACACCATATGAGCCAAGGGAACGTTTCGCATAAGAGCTGAAAGCTATCACCTTAATCTCCTTCTCAGATAAATCTTTGTCTAACATATAACTTTTTTTCTCTTGGTTGACCATCTCATGTGCTCCAAAAAATCCTCCTTAAAATGGAATTGGATTATATCTTCCTTGCAAAAAAGGCTTTTTTTAATTAAAATCTACAACAACCTTAAGCGTATTAGCGTGTTGTTTACCATACCCTCGGGACCCTCTAAGGGGTAATATTTCCTTCCCATTTGATTAGCAACATGAATACAATGTGGTTCCATCCCCCTAAAGAAGTTTGAATATTGTCTCACTTTAATTTATTACTTTCTCCAAATTATTGTGCTCAACACTAATGTGTTTCATTTCACCATATTCTTGCTAAAGCAAGGGCTGAGTTCACTATATCCAAATAGTTATATTCTGCCACTTCGTCCCTTTTCTGCTTTTTTAGCTTCTTTGATGTTAATACACCCTCCTCATTTGCTTTCTAGAGATCTAATTTCGAAGTTCCACATGTCTAAAGGAGCAGTTAAACACAAGGAGAATTCTAGGAATTTGAAATAATTTGCGCACAACCATCCACCTCCAATGACAATTTTTCAAATCCAAAGATATTTCTAGGTGGAGAGGAGTTGACCATAGTGTCAACCAATAGAGCAGTGTGGTCACTAAGTATTCTAGTTAAAGAAGAAAAATTTGCCAAGGCGATCATCCCAACAAGTAGACATGAAATCTCTATCTAGGGTAGCCATAACTAAATTTTCCTAATTATTCATCCATGTAAACTACCTCTTGGCCAGCTTGAATTCTATGAGCCCACCATTTATCATATCATTAAAATTGTTGGATTATGCGTTATCAATTCCCCCTTGTTCTTGTCTACACTACATCTAGTGAGATTAAAACCTCCACTAATAAAGATAGAACAATACATCTAGTACAAATCTTAGTAATTTCATCAACAAAACTTTGTTTTCTCCTCACAACTAGAGCTATACACCACAAGGAAGCACCAAGTAAAACCACCATTTTTGTTCCAAATTGAACATAAAACAAAGAAGGTCCTAATGGACCAATAATTTAGTTTAAACTCATCGTCGAGAATACCCAAAAGAACACCTCATGGACTACAAGTAGCAGACGACCAATTCAAACAAAACTTCAATTATTGCCTAATAAGTTTAAAAGTCCGGGACTAAAGTCTTCTTTTTTTGTTTCCAACAAAGCAATAATTTGTGGAGCATGAATTATCAAGGTGTCACCAACAAGTTTGACCTTGCTAGGTTTATTAAACCTTCTACTGGTTCATATGATGTTATGATGATAATAATTCTTTTTATATAAATTGTGAAGTTTGTGTTGTAATCCAAAACTTTTCTAATTCATACTTAATTTCCTCACATTCATCAAAATTACTTTGATGACCAAATTCTAATGAATGGTCAGAAATATAATCAAGTCCACATGCAATTTAGTGTTGTTCAAATTTTCCTCTAGCACACTTTCCAAAGTAAGATCAATTTTAGCAAGAAGGAAATCATTTGGATGATTATGTTTCAAAGCACACATCTTAGCAGCCTCGATCTCTTTAAATTCATCAAAGTTGCGAGCAATATTCACATTGTTATTTTCTAAATGCACCTTAACTAGGGTTGATTATTGTGCTAAATTAGAACTACAAATAGTCGTGAAGGGTATTTTAGATTACGATTTTTATCTTTTGGAGTAGCTTTTTGCAGATTCTTCATCTCCATGAGGTAAACAACTCTATCAAGCTCTTTAACCCCATATCTCGTGATTCTTCTGCTTTTGCCTTATAGGGTACATAAAACATCTGATTTCACTTTTGCCTTGTAGGTTACACAAAAACATTCACTTTCGCTTTTGCCTCCATCATTTATCTTGTTCTCTTTCAAATTCCTAATTGCAATGCTTCATCAGGAGTTGGAAATTTAGAATTCTGCACCCGTGCCTCCCCATTGTCCATTGGCATTGTGCAATTTGTGTGACAAATCATGTAAGTTACTTTGATTTTCTTCAACAATAACAGTAGCCCCCCCAGGGATATTGCTACTTGTGAGCTGCGTTGGGATTTCCTCGAAGAGGAGATGATGATGAAGTACAGTAGAGATAAGTATTTCCCTTAGTTAAGAACCAAGGTTATCAATCTAGTAGGAGAACCACGCAACACCTCATTAGCAGTACCTACACACAAAATAACAAATACTTGCATCAAACGCAAACAATGGGTTGTCAATCCCTTGGTGGTTAATTGCAAGGATCAAATCTCGTACTGATAGATAGATAAACAAAAAACACAAAATAAAATAAAGTAAATAAAATTGCAACAAGGTATTTTTGGATTTAAATATATGATAAAAATAGACCCTATTGGGAATTTCCCTGATTATTCGTCATATGCTTCCACTTTCATATAACTAGTGGGAATTTTTCATTAAAGAACTTGGCTTGTATATTCCAATGATGGGCTTCCTCAAATGCTTGATGTCTTCATGAGCAAGAAATTTGGATGCACACCCACTTAGTTTTGTTTTTGAGCTTTCACACACTTATAGCTCTTAGTGCATCTGTTGCATGGCAATCCCTACTCCTTGCATTGACATCAATTGATGGCATCTCCATAGCCCGTTGATCAGCTTCGTCGATGTGAGACTTTCTCCTTTTTTTGTCTTGTCCCTATTATCTCTTATCCCTATTACCTCTATCACCGTACTCTACTCCGCCCATAGTGCTATATCCATGGCTTGCGCTCATGTATTGCGTGAGGGTTGAAAATGTTGAAGTGCGTGATACGTCTCCAACGTATCTATAATTTTTGATTGTTCCATGATGTTATATTATCATTCTTGGATGTTTTACAATCATTTTATAATCATTTATAGCATTTTTTGGTACTAACCTATTGACATAGTGCCCAGTGCCGGTTGCGGTTTTTCTGCTAGTTTTTTACATCATAGGAAATCAATACCAAACGGAGTCCAAATGCAGCGAAACTTTTTTAGGATTTTTTCCAGACCAGAAGACACAAGATAGGTTGAAGAAGTACCATAGGGGTGCCCCGAGGGGGGCTCAACCCACAAGGGTGCGCCTAGGGGCCTAGACGCGCCCAGGTTGGTTATGCGCACCTCGGTGGCCTCCCGCACCGCCTCTTTGCTCTATAAATACCTCAATATTATAGAAACCCTAGGGGAGTCGACGAAAATCAATTCCAGCCGCCGCAAGTTCGAGAGCCACCAGATCAAATCTAAGCACCATCACGGAGGGGTTCATCATCCTCATTGGTGCCTCTCTGATGATGCGTGAGTAGTTCATTATAGACCTACGGGTCCGTAGTTAGTAGCTAGATGGCTTCCTCTCTCTCGTTTGATTCTCAATACAATGGTCTCTTGGAGATCCATATGATATAACTCTTTCTGCGATGTGTTTATTGGGATCTGATGAACTTTGAGTTTATGATCAGATCTATGTTTTTATCCATGAAAGTTATTTGAGTCTTCTTTGATCTCTTATATGCATGACTGCTTATTGCCTCATATTTCTTCTCTGATATTTGGGTTTTGTTTGGCCAACTCGATCTATTTGTCTTGCAATGGGATGAGGTGCTTTGTGATGGGTTCGATCTTACGGTGATTGATCCCAGTAACAGAAGGGGAACCAACATGTATGTATCGTTGCTATTAAGGATAACAAGATGGGGTCTATTTCTACATAAATAGATCTTGTCTATGCTACCTCTTGAGCATGCGTTGGTTGTCCCTTGAAGAGGAAAGGGTGATGCAGTAAAGTAGCGTAAGTATTTCCCTCAGTTTTGAGAACCAAGGTATCAATCTAGTAGGAGGCTACACTCCAAGTCCCTCGTACCTGCACAAACAAACAAGAACCTCGCAACCAACGCGATAAAGGGGTTGTCAATCCCTTCACGGCCACTTGTGAAAGTGAGATCTGATAGAGATAATAAGATAAGATAAATATTTTTGGTATTTTTATGATGTAGATTGGAAAGTAAAGAATGCAAAGTAAAGTAGATAGAAAACTTATATGATGGAAAATAGACCCGGGGGGCATAGGTTTCACTAGTGTCTTCTCTCAAGATAGCATAAGTATTACGGTGGGTGAACAAATTACTATCGAGCAATTGATAGAAAAGTGCATAGTTATGAGAATATCTAGGCATGATCATGTATATAGGCATCACATCAAAGATTAGTAGATCGACTCCTGCCTGCGTCTACTACTATTACTCCACACATCGACCGCTATCCAGCATGCATCTAGAGTATGAAGTTCATAAGAACAGAGTAACGCATTAGGCAAGATGACATGATGTAGAAGGATAAACTCAAGCAATATGATATAAACCCCATCTTTTTATCCTCGATGGCAACAATACAATACGTGCCTTGCTGCCCCTGCTGTCACTCAGAAAGGAAACCGCAAGATTGAACCCAAAGCTAAGCACTTCTCCCATTGCAAGAAAGATCAAACTAGTAGGCCAAAACAAATTGATAATTCGAAGGGACTTGCAAAGATAACCAATCATACAAAAAAGAATTCAGAGGAGATTCAACTATTTCTCATAGATAAACTTGATCATAAACCCACACTTCATCGGATCTCGACAAACACACCGCAAAAAGAGTTACATCGAATAGATCTCCAAGAAGATCGAGGAGAACATTGTATTGAGATTCAAAGATAGAGAAGAAGTCATCTAGCTAATAACTGTGGACCCGAAGGTTTGTGGTAAAGTACTCACAAGTCATCGGAGAGGCTATGGTGTTGATGTAGAAGCCCTCCATGGTCGATTCCCCCTTCGACGGAGCACCGGAAAAGGCTCCAAGATGGGATCTCACGGGTACAGAAGGTTGCGGCGGTGAAAATAGGGTTTTGTGGTGCTCCTGGATGTTTTTGGGGTACGTAGATATATATAGACGAAGAAAGTCGGTCAGGGGAGCCACGAGGGGCCCACGAGGGTGGGGGCGCGCCCACCCCCCTAGGGCGCGCCGTCTTGTCTCGTGGCTTTCTCGCCTGCTTCTTGACGTCCACTCCAAGTCTCCTGGATTGCGTTTGTTCCAAAAATAACTCTCCCGAAGTTTTCATTCTGTTTGGACTCCGTTTGATAGTCCTTTTCTGCGAAACACTGAAACATGCAAAAATACAGCAATTTGGGCTGGGCCTCCGGTTAATAGGTTAGTCCCAAAAATGATATAAAAGTGTTTAGTAAAGCCCATAAACATCCAAAATAGGTAATATAATAGCATGGAACAACAAAAAATTATAGATACATTGGAGACGTATCAGTCTACATCATGTGATCTTCTTAGTTCATTACTCCAGTTTTTCCATGAACTTAATACACTAGATGCATGCTGGATAGCGGTCGCTGTGTGGAGTAGTAGTAGTAGATGTAAGCAATAGTCGGTCTACTAAACTTGGTCATGATGCCAATATAATGATCATTGCCTAGATTTCGTCATGAGTATTTTAAGTTCTATCAATTGCCCAACAGTAATTTGTTTACCCACCGTATGCTATTTTTCTCTAGAGAAGCCACTAGTGAAACCTACGGCCCCCGGGTCTTTTCTTTAATATATTTGCCTTCGCGATCTATTTTCATTTGCTTTTATTTCTAGATCTATTAAACCAAAAATACAAAAATACCTTGCCGCAATTTTTAGTAATTTATTTTATCTCGCGTTCCCGCGAGATCTATTTATCCAATCTACTCTAATTTTATCTATCTTTTTACCCGTGAGGGATTGAGAACCCCTCTCTTACATCGGGTTGCAAGTATTTGTTTTTTGTGTGCAGGAGCTATTTACGTGGTGTTATGTGGTTCTCCTACTGGTTCGATAACCTTGGTCTCATCACTGAGAGAAATACCTACCGTCGTTGTGCTACATCATCCCTTGCTCTTTGGGCAAATGTCAACGTAGTTCTAGCAGACATTAGCGCGTTAAAAAGTATGAACCAATTGCTTGGTTTGTCATTGGCGTTGTGCATGATAAATACTTTATATTAAGAAGATGTATCATGACAAGGCTATATGATTTTGTAGGGATAACGTTCTTTAGCAGTGATATTCTAAAAGACATGATTGTTTATTGGTATGCCTTATTACGATTGTTTTTATGTCAAAATATAGGTTGATGTTTTGAATCACTCGGATCTTATTATTCATGCCACAGAAGAGAGATTACATGATGAACATTTTAGATAGCATTCAACATCAAAAAATCTGTTTTTATCATTTACCTACTTGACGACGAGAAGGAATTAAGCTTGGGGATACTTGATACGTCTCCAATGTATCTATAATTTTTTATCGTTCCATGTTATTGTAGTATCAATCTTGGATGTTTTATATGCAATTATATATCATTTTTTGGGACTAAACTACTTACTTAGTTTCAAGTGCTAGTTGTTGTTTTTTGTCCGTTTTTGGTTTTCCAGGAAATCAATACCAAAAGAAGTCCAAATGCCACGAAACTTTTTGATGATTTTTTTTCTAAACATAAGAGACACTAGAAGCTTCGGGAGGAAGTCAGGAGGCAAAGGAGGTGGCATGCGCCACCAGGGCGCACCCAGGGGGTAGGTGTGCCCTGGTGCCTCGTGGGTCCACCTTTGCTCCGTTTGACCTAATTCCGCCTCTATAAATACTCTAAAATCGGGAAACCAACAAAGCGCCACCCAAAACACTTTTTCCGCCGCCACAAGTTTCTGTTCCCATGAGATCCCATCTGGAGGCCTTTCCGGCACTCTGCCAGAGGGGGAATTGATCACGGAGGGCTTCTACATCAACCTTGCCGCCCCTCGAGGATCTGTGAGTAGTGTACCACATACCTACGGGTCCATAGCTACTAGCTAGATGGCTTATTCTCTCTCTCTATCTTTGATCATCAATACAATGTTCTCCTCAATGTTCTTGGAGATCTATTTGATGTATTCATTTTTGCGGTGTGTTTGTTGGGATCCGATGAATTCTGAGTTTATGATTAGATTATCCATGAATATTATTTGAGTCTTCTCTGAACTCTTTTATGCTTGATTATTATAGCTTTGTATTTCTCTCTGATCTTTTGATTTGGTTTGGCCAACTAGATTGATTTATCTTGCAATGGAAGAAGTGCTTTGTGATGGATTCAATCTTGCGGATCTATATCCCAGTGACAGAAGGGTACAAGACACGTATTTGTATTGTTTCCATTAAGGATAAAACGATGGGATTTATTCATATTTCTTGAGTTTACTTTGTCTACATCATGTCATCTTGCTTAAGGTGTTACTCCATTCTTTACGAACTTAATACTCTAGATGCATGCTGGATAGCAGTCGATGTGTGAAGTAATAGTAGTAGATGTAGGAAGGAGTTGGTCTACATGTCTCAGAAATGATGCCTATATATGTGATCATTCCCTTGAATATCGTCATGATTATTCGCTTTTTTGTCAATTGCCCAACAATAATTTGTTTACCCACCGTATGCTATGTTCAAGAGAGAAGCCTCTAGTCAAAACAGTGGCGTTCATTGTGCTTTGTAATAAGTATGCATAGTAGACAACAAAATTGCAACATCCATTAGTTATTTAAACTAAGATTTATTTGGTTGCAACCTAAAAAAATGGTTTCATTCAGTACTCTGTGGTATTAGGGAAAGAATGTTGGGTCATGCTAACAAAATAAAGGTATTGAAATCATGCATAAAAATCCAGATGTGAGAAGTTTTGTACATATGCTGAAACTGAAGGAAGGCAATCACACGTATAATATTAGTCTGATAGATCCAGATAATCATCGGGCTTATGTGGACAATTAATAATCTGTTGGAATGTACATCAACCTCAGAAGACAACTCCTACAGAGTTGATTACGCTGAAGTACAAGCCCTCCATGATCGATTCCCCCTTCGGCAGATGAAAGTGCAACTATCCCTAGGTGGTTTTGCTAATTCATAACAACATATAGCTCATTGAGGTAATGCTATTCCAAGAGTATTATTTCATGAAAGCTCAATGAATGGCATAGCATGGATGATGAAAGTCGATCCCTCAAAATATCAAGGACAAAGGATTGGCTCAAGCTCAAAAGCTCAAGACTCTTCATTTTACATTTTAGTGATCCAAGATCACATTCAGTCTATAGGAAAAGCCAATACTATCAAGAAGGGATGAGGTGTTGCTTAATGAGCCTCTTGCTTCATGTGCTTAGTGATATGCTCCAAACACCCTCAACTACTTTCTCACATCCTCATATGACCCAAACCTAAAGTCAAAATCGGTCACACGGATTCTTTCTATCCGGCACCATCGAGTTCAAATGTCATAGCCACTGCCACAAACCCTAGGCAAAACGGTCTCACCGATAAGGATCTCGGTCTCACCGAGATGGGATTGCAATCTCTCTGTTTCCCTTCGTAACGTTTTGGTCTAACCGAAGTGAGTGATCGGTCCCACCGAGATTGCAATGTAAACTCTGTGTTTCCCTTTCGTAACATTTCGGTCTCACCGAAAAGAGCGAATCGGTCCCACCGAGTTTACCTGACCAACTCTATGGTTAGCTAATTAACAAAATCGGTCTTACCGAGTTTGTGTAATCGGTCTCACCGAGATTACGTTATGCCCTAACCCTAACCATATCGGTCCTACCGAGTTGCATTTCGGTCCCACCGAAAATCCTAACGGTCACTAGGTTTACTAAATCGGTCTGACCGAGTTTGTTGATTCGGTCCCACCGAGATTGGTAAATTTTGTGTAACGGTTAGATTTTGTGTGGAGGCTATATATACCCCTCCACCTCCTCTTCATTCGTGTAGAGATCCATCAGAACAAACCTACACTTCCAACTTACCAGTTCTGAGAGAGAACCACCTACTCATGTGTTGAGGCCAAGATATTCCATTCCTACCATATGAATCTTGATCTCTAGCCTTCCCCAAGTTGCTTTCCACTCAAATCTTCTTTCCACCAGATCCAAATCCTATGAGAGAGATTTGAGTGTTGGGGAGACTATCATTTGAAGCACAAGATCAAGGAGTTCATCATCAACACACCATTTGTTACTTCTTGGAGAGGGGTGTCTCCTAGATTGGCTAGGTGTCACTTGGGAGCCTCCGACAAGATTGTGGAGTTGAACCAAGGAGTTTGTAAGGGCAAGGAGATCGCCTACTTCGTGAAGGTCTACCGCTAGTGAGGCAAGTCCTTCGTGGGCGACGGCCATGGTGGGATAGACAAGGTTGCTTCTTCGTGGACCCTTCTTGGGTGGAGCCCTCCGTGGACTCGCGCAGCCGTTACCCTTCGTGGGTTGAAGTCTCCATCAACATGGATGTACGATAGCACCACCTATCGGAACCACGCCAAAAACATCCGTGTCTCCAACTGCGTTTGAATCCTCCAAACCCTTCCCCTTACTTTCTTGCAAGTTGAATGCTTTAATTTCCGCTGCTATATACTCTTTGCATGCTTGCTTGAATTGTGTGATGATTGCTTGACTTGTCCAAAGATTGCTAAAATCTGCCAAACTCTAAAATTGGGAAAAGGCTAAGTTTTTAATTGGTCAAGTAGTCTAATCATCCCCCCTCTAGACATACTTCAAGGTCCTACAAGTGGTATCAGAGCCAGGTTTCCATTTGCTTTGATTTCCATAGCTTTTGGTGGTCATAGCCTTGGTTTCACAACCTAGGAGAGTATGGCGTCTAGCGAGGGAAATTATCACCGTAGAGGTCCTTACTTTGATGGTACTAATTTTGCTAGTTGGAAGCATAAGATGAAAATGCATATTCTCGGACATAACCCCGCCATTTGGGGTATTGTTTGTATTGTCTTGCAAGGTGAATTCTTTGATGGCAGAGAACCGAACCGTGAAGCTAGTGCGGATGAATTGAAGATGCTGCAATACAACGCTCAAGCTTGTGATATCCTCTTCAACGGATTGTGCCCCGAAGAATTCAACAAAATCAGCCGTCTTGAGAATGCAAAGGAAATTTGGGACACTTTGATTGATATGCATGAAGGTACTGACTCCGTCAAAGAATCCAAGTTGGATGTGCTCCAAAGTCAGCTTGACAAGTTCAAAATGAAGGATGGTGAAGGTGTCGCTGAAATGTACTCTAGGCTTGCTCTTATCACAAATGAGATTGCCGGCTTAGGGAGTGAAGAGATGACCGACAGATTCATCATCAATAAAATCCTAAGAGCATTGGATGGAAAATATGATACTGTGTGCACATTGATTCAAATGATGCCAAATTACAAGAATCTCAAGCCAACGGAAGTCATTGGCAGAATTGTTGCTCATGAGATGTCACTCAAGGATAAGGAGGAACTTCACAACAAGTCAAGTGGTGCTTACAAAGCCTCATGTGAAGCCCCCACATCATCAAGTGAGAAACAAACCTTCAATGAAGAATTGAGCTTAATGGTGAAGAATTTCAACAAATTCTACAAGAGTAGAAGCAAAGAAATAAGCTCTAAGTCAAGGTCCTACAATGACAAAAGATCTTCCAGTCGAGAGCGCAATTGCGACAATTGTGGGAGACCCGGACACTACTCCAATGAGTGTACGACACCCTACAAAAGAAGAGAAGATTCTCCTAAAAGAATAAGTAGAAGATAAGAATCACCGCCAAGAGAGAGGAGGAGTAGAGATGATCGTTATGAACGAAGACCCTCACGGAGAAGCAAAGATTCGGAAAGGAAGGACAAGTCATCAAAGAGCTACACAAAACGAAGACATCAAGCTCACGGTGGTGAATGGGTATTCGGTTCCGGCTCTGAACATCACTCCGAGAGAAGCTATGACTCCAACTCCGAACATAATCAAGATGAAGGTGTTGCCGATCTAGCACTTGTGTCAACCAACTCCTATGACATATTTGAATCACCAAATGAAGGAATTGGAAGATGCTTCATGGCTAAAGGCCCTAAGGTAACTCATCCCGAGTATGTTGATTTCAATAGTGATGAAGATGACTTGCTAGGTGATGATGATTTACTTATTGACAACTCTAGTGATGAATACTATGATGAAACATCAATTAATCATACTAATCAAGATAAAACGAATGACAATGATAAGGAGAAGATTGAGCTTCTAACTAAAGAACTAAACACTCTTAAGTTAGCTCATGAAACTATCTTCAAAAATCATCGAGAACTTTTAAGGGCTCATGAGAAGTTACGCTTTGAAAAGCTCAATCTTGAGCAAGAGCATGAGTTCTTAAAGGCAATCAATGATGATCTTCGCAAGAAAAGTTCTTCTTATATTGCCAAGCGTTTACTCTTATCTACTTACATGCCTCAAGTCAAGTCCAGTAACAAGAACAAGAAAGATTCTTCCTCTAGTAGTAACAATAACAATGCTAAATCCAATATTGTTGCTTCTAGTAGTTCTCTTGATTCCACTAATGATTCTCTTAGCCAAGTTACACTTGAGCAAGAAAATAGCTTATTGAAGGGAATTATAGAGAAAGGTGTATACAAGAGCCTTGCCGGGAGTAAGCAATTCGAGGAAATTGTACGCAAGCAAGGAAGGCACCGGAAGAATCAAGGTGTTGGATTTGAACAAAAGTTCAATGCCAATGGAGTTGAGTGGGAAGAAGATCAATACCCCAAGACGAAGTTTGTTCCTCAACAAGAGAAGTATGATCCTACTTCCTTCAAGGGAACACAAGCACAAGATGATCTTCCACCACAAGACCACAAGAACAAAGGCAAGGACACGCTTCAA
Organism: Triticum aestivum; assembly: GCF_018294505.1. Taxonomy (NCBI): domain Eukaryota; kingdom Viridiplantae; phylum Streptophyta; class Magnoliopsida; order Poales; family Poaceae; genus Triticum; species Triticum aestivum. The sequence continues at coordinate 714,375,876 of NC_057803.1, read as the reverse complement.
GAGGAGATTGATGCATTTGCAGAAGCACCTAAGGCCTTGGTCAAGTGGGTTCCCAAGACTACGTCAAGTTCTACTTCATCAAGCACAACTACTACACCAAGGATTCCCATCAAGATGATGTGGATCCCGAAGAAGAAGAACTAGAGAGTTCTTAAGGGTGACTCCGCCAAAATTCTTCACTCATATCATTATGGCAAGGAAAAGTGCAATCAACTTCCACATCTTGCACTAGTTCAAGGAGTCACAAACCCTCATGTTGGTAAGGCAAGGGACAAGGTAACCTAATGTTTTCATGGACATCATATTGTGTGTGCATCACTCTATGTCTATGGATATTCTTGTTTGTTCCTTGTGGGACTAACCCATGTAGGTATTGAAAGTTCAACTCACTCAAAAGGATTGCTCCAAATGATCTACATCAACATTGAGCATCCACATCTTCAACACCTACATGAAATCATCATCGACAAAACCCAAGGTTAGTTTATCCCTCTAAGGGGGGATCTCACATCTAGGGGGAGCTTAACTCTAAGAATTGAGTCAAAGCAACTCTAATGGTGTGAACACATCAATGCATTATGTAAAAGTGGTAACCCCACTTGAGCTTAAACGATGAGTATGACCTATGATTAAATGTTCTCATTTGACTCCTAAGTCAATATACTCATATATAGATGACCTAGTCATCGCCAATTGTTTGATAGATGCTAGAATTGGTTGTGGATGCTTTTCCACATATTTCATTTGTCATTTTATTGTGTGAGCATGTTGGTTGTATATTTTACTCATTCGAGGACATCCACTTGTTGTTGTGATTGATTGGCTTCTTTTTCTTTGGCCAAGTGGATGGACAAGAATGCCTAAGAACCTTCTCTAGCTATCTATGCTTTTCTTGTCTCAAACTCTATTCATGCTACATCACAAAATTTGATCAAGTCAGATTCGAACCACTCTGTCTGAGGAGCACTCGGAGTCCCCGATTCGTCATAGACTTAAACTTCCAAAACTTCTTTTTAATTCTCGGTCTGACCGATTCCTCCATTTCGGCCCTACCGAGATCACTAAGTCGATCTAGGTTTTCCATCTCGGTGCAACCGATTTGAACTTTTTACTCTCACCGAGTTGCTGTAACTGTTAACAGTTATGCATCTCGGTGCCACCGAGTTGTTCCACTCGGTCACACCGACAGTGTCGGGCTATATATACTCACGGGAAAATTTTGGAAAACTTTCTCCGAAACTCCTCGCCCGCGCATAGCTCGCTCTGCCTACTAGGTCTGTGGATCAATGACTTCGTCGCCAGCCGCCTCCTGTCGCTGGTCTCCGCCGCTGTTAATGGATTTCTTCTCCGCCGTTGCCGCCGTAGCGAGTTCACCGCCGAACGAGGGTATGAACTCGATCACAGTGCTATCCTCGTCTGATTCTCGGCACATTGTGTTCGTCATGCATCTTGCCACGATTGAAACACTCATATCCAGTTGATACAATCCTTAGAATAGATGTGATTCAAAAATTTAGGGTTAGGTTTCCGCCGAAACCATCTCGGACCCACCGAGTTGAAAAACTCGGTCCCACCGATTTGGCTAATGCCATTGCACTATAAGTCTCGGTCTGACCAAGAATTACAAATCGGTGAGACCGATTTTAGAACTTTGTGAAACCCTAGCAGTCTCGGTGCCACCGAACTGTGACTCGGTCTGACCGAGTTCACTAGTTTAGGTTCCAAAACTGCTTCGGTATCACCGAGTTTGAAAATCGGTAGATCCGAAATGCTTTCTGTGGAAACTAAAACTAAGTTTTTTGAATCATCCTTTTGCAAAAATCTCTGCATTTTGTGATGCTCATCCATTCTATCTCATCTATAACTATTCACAGGGTCAGCAGTCAGTGATTTCAGCATGTCAGACCAAACTGATAGTCAGAACAAGTCAGCAGAGCAAATTCACATGAGTGAGGGCACTAGTCCCTCAAGTACTTCAGATGAAGGCAGCAGAAGTACTCCTAGCAATTTTCCCAAAGCAGCCACAAGAGAAAGAAGTAAGAGAACCTCAGACTCAGAGGATGAGGACTATGTGGCAGCTGAAGATGAGGCTACTTCGAAGAAGGTAGTGCTCAAGAGGGAGTACAGCTCAAATGCAGTAAAGCCAGACATGAAGATCAAAAGGCCAGCAGGAAGACAACCAATGTCCAAAGCCAGAGGATCAACTCAAGTATCTAAAAAACCTGATCCCAAAGAGCCAGCTGCAGAAGGAAAGAAAAGGAAGGAAAGGGTCAAGAAGACCATGGCCAGAGTTGTTGGTCAAGCTTCCATGATGGAAGAGGGAGAAGAGGTTGCTGAACCAGCACCCAAGGCACAAAAGCTTATGTGGGATGCTATAAAGTCAGGGGCTACAACATCAAAGCCCAAAGAAGCACCCAAAGCTGCCTCCAAGCCCAAGATTGCACCAAAGAGAAATACCAGGAGTATACCAGCAGCTGAGAAGAACAAGGCCCCAATGCCTGAAGTTGCTGCTGAGGAAGATGAAGAAGGGCAGATCTTAAGGAAGCTCAAACCCAAGATTCCATACCACAACGATGCTCATCTAGTGGCTGAAAATATGAAGCTTAGGAAGGATGTAGGGATCAGGCAGTGGAGATTGTCAGATCCATATGCCACCAAGGGAACGACTGCTGTAGATTACAGGTTCCATACCAAGGAACAACAGGACTTCTATGAGACAATCTTGTTGGACAAGAAGCCCATAGTGTGTGATATGAGGTGGGTCCACTGGACCTACATGAAGGAGAATGAGGAACACTATCCTGGAGTGCAAGACAGTTTTGTTTCTTGTGGAGTTGCAGATTTTGTTAGGCAGAAGCTCACCAACTGGAATGATGAACTCATTATGCAATTCTACTCCACATCACATTTCTATCCAGATGGGAGGATAGTTTGGATGTCTGAAGGAACGAGATACCAGTCAACCATAGAGGAATGGGCAAGTCTGATCAATGCCCCAGCGGAGAGTGAAGATGACTTGGACATCTATGCCAAGAAGAAGATGGGACACAACTCTATGTCACATATGTACAAGGAGATCCCAGACAAATCTCTTGAGACTTTCTCGTTTGGGTCAGTCCATTTTCTTCAATCAGGGCTGCCTACGATCAACTGGATCTTAAGGCGCACTCTTTTGCCCAAATCAGGTGACCACAACATGATTAGAGGGCATGTTATTAACTTGCTACACATATTTGATGTGCCACAGAAATTCAAGGTCATGAGTCTTATGGTTGAAACTATCAAGAGGACTGCAGCAGATCAGAAGAGAAGTTGTGGATATGCCCCACAGATTCAGGAGTTGATGAACTCAAAGATGGGCACAGGAAAATATCAGTTGGATAAAGAACATTTTGCTATTTATCCAGACTTTGAGGACAATCAAGTTGTCATGAATGAGAATGAACCATCATCAGTGCAAGCTCAAGAGAAGAAGGAGAAAGCAAGGAAAGAGAAGGCTGCCAAGATGCCAACTCAATAGGAGGCATCTGAGTACTTTTTGAAGAACAAACAGGAGCAGCTTGGTTACTTGATAGCATCAACACTGCGGATTGAGAAGGGGTTGGCCACCCTAACTCAAAACCAGGAGAGCCAGGAAAGAATCATGGAACAAAAATTCTATGATCTTGATGTCAAAGTAATTGAGATTCAGTCAGTTGTGGAACAACTTCAGGATGACATGCAGGAGAGGAAGGGAAAGACAACCACTGATGCATTTGCCAGAGTGCCTAGAGCTCAGAGGTCAGCTGTAGTGCCTGTGACAGACACAAGAGCCACATCATCTGCACCAGCTACAACTCCTACAATTCCAGTGCAACCAACTCTAGCACCAACTCCTCCAGCTCCATCTACATCAACTGAAGTCTTCGTCCAAGGAGCCATCTCTACACTACCAACTGAAGACCAAGCCTCAGAGTCGATCTAGCACTATGCATTTTCTATGAACTTTTTGGTAACTTGTTGCCAAAGGGGAAGAAAAATGTATAGATCATAGGCTTCGAGAGAGAGAGTGTTGCTTTTGTTCTCTCTTGTCTTCTTGGTTGAACTTTGTTTGCTTTTGATTGCTTTAGATACTATGCTATTACCTGTGAGACATTGATGATCATGTGTTTGATCATAAGCTACACTTATGCTTGTTATATGTTATTATCTTACTTATCCTTATATGATCATTCACTTTGCTTGGTGATGAGTGCATGTATTCAATCTTTATTATTTTGAGCGCTCCACCAAGATGTATGTGACATGGAAGAGTAACCCATGAGCCTAATTCCTTGTGCATTTGCAGTCCAAAGCAAATCTTAAAATATGCACAAATTTAGGGGGAGCTCTTGCTTATCACATACTTCTCAAAGCGACAATGTTTTTTAATCTTATTATTATTTGTCGAAGCTTTGATCTATATGTTGTCATCAATTACCAAAAAGGGGGAGATTGAAAGTGCAACTATCCCTAGGTGGTTTTGGTAATTCATAACAACATATAGCTCATTGAGCTAATGCTATTCCAAGACTATTATTTCAGGAAAGCTCAATGAATGGCATGGCATGGATGATGAAAGTGGATCCCTCAAAATATCAAGGACAAAGGATTGGCTCAAGCTAAAAAGCTCAAGACTCTTCATTTTACATTTTAGTGATCCAAGATCACATTGAGTCTATAGGAAAAGCCAATACTATCAAGGAGGGATGAGGTGTTGCTTAATGAGCCTCTTGCTTCATGTGCTTAGTGATATGCTCCAAACACCCTCAACTACTTTCTCACATCCTCATATGACCCAAACCTAAAGTCAAAATCGGTCACACCAATTCTTTCTATCCGGCGCCACCGAGTTCAAATGTCATAGCCACTGCCACAAACCCTAGGCAAATTGGTCTCACCGATAGGGATCTCGGTCTCACCGAGATGGGATTGTAATCTCTCTGTTTCCCTTCGTAACGTTTCGGTCTAACCGAAGTCAGTGATCAGTCCCACCGAGATTGCAATGTAAACTCTGTGTTTCCCTTTCGTAACATTTCGGTCTCACCGAAAAGAGCGAATCGGTCCCACCGAGTTTACCTGACCAACTCTCTGGTTAGCTAATTACCAAAATCGGTCTTACCGAGTTTGTGTAATCGGTCTCACCGAGAATACGTTATGCCCTAACCCTAACCATATCGGTCCTACTGAGTTGCATTTCGGTCCCACCGAAAATCCTAACGGTCACTAGGTTTACTAAATCGGTCCGACCGAGTTTGTTGATTCGGTCCCACCGAGATTGGTAAATTGTGTGTAACGGTTAGATTTTGTGTGGAGGCTATATATACCCCTCCACCTCCTGTTCATTCGTGGAGAGAGCCATCAGAACAAACCTACACTTCCAACTTACCAGTCCTGAGAGAGAACCACCTACGCATGTGTTGAGGCCGAGATATTCCATTCCTACCATATGAATCTTGATCTCGAGCCTTCCCCAAGTTGCTTTCCACTCAAATCTTCTTTCCACCAGATCTAAATCCTATGAGAGGGGGTTGAGTGTCGGGGAGACTATCATTTGAAGCACAAGAGAAAGGAGTTCATCATCAATGCACCATTTGTTACTTCTTGGAGAGTGGTGTCTCCTAGATTGGCTAGGTGTCACTTGGGAGCCTCCGACAAGATTGTGGAGTTGAACCAAGGAGTTTGTAAGGGCAAGGAGATCGCGTACTTCGTGAAGATCTACCGCTAGTGAGGCAAGTCCTTCGTGGGCGACGGCCATGGTGGGATAGACAAGGTTGCTTCTTCGTGGACCCTTCTTGGGTGGAGCCCTCGGAGGACTCACGCAGCTGTTACCCTTCGTGGGTTGAAGTATCCATCAACGTGGATGTACGATAGCTCCACCTATCGGAACCACGCCAAAAACATCCGTGTCTCCATTTGCGTTTGAATCCTCCAAACCCTTCCCCTTGCTTTCCTCAAGTTGAATGCTTTAATTTCCGCTTCTATATACTCTTTGCATGCTTGCTTGAATTGTGTGATGATTGCTTGACTTGTCCAAAGATTGCTAAAATCTGCCAAACTCTAAAATTGGGAAAAGGCTAAGTTTTTAATTGGTCAAGTAGTCTAATCAACCCCCCTCTAGACATACTTCAAGGTCCTACAACAGAGTGCCGGAAAAGGCCTCCAGATGGGATCTCATGGGAACAGAAAGTTGCGGTGGCGAAAAAGTGCTTTGAGTGGCTATCTATTAGTTTCCTGATTTTAGAGAATTTATAGAGGCGGAATTGGGTCAAATGGAGCAAAGGTGGGCCCACGAGGCACCAGGGAGCACCCTAGTGGCTTGTGGCCACCTCCTTTGCCTTCTGACTTCCTCACAAAGCTTCTAGTGACTTCATTTGGTACTGATTTCCTGCAAAACCAAAATCAGGCAAAAAACAATAAGTGGCACTTGGCATTAAGTTAATAGGTTTGTCCCAAAAAAGATATATAATTGCATATAAAACATCCACGATTGATACTATAATAGCATGGAACATTCAAAAATTATAGATACATTGGAGACGTATCAGATACCTCCAATTATGCCTGCATCACTTTTTTCCTGTATCAATTATATTCCTTTTGTAACCTTCAAAGTCCCCCCCTTTTTTCCTTGTATTGCTACCTGACGTGGTCTACCCCCTACAAATTTTTGGTGGTACTATCCACCTCAGGCATCTCCATGTTATCCTTAGAGTTCATGAGATTAAAGCCAACCAGATCTTGGAAACTATTGCAGTTGTTATTTGCAACACATGACTTAACACACCCTCTTTTTGTAGGAATGTGAGGAGAAGTGATAAGGGGCATTTTACTACCCCATTACCACCACCATCATTCATATCTTTAGATCTCTCACCCTTCTCATCCTATTTCTTCTATCCCAAGAGGTCATCACGATGAAAGTCATCCTTTTCATCATCACATGATCTGCAAGGTCCTCGACTAGCTCCTCATCCCACTTAGTTATACTTAAAGCATATAATTCTTCTTAATTTCCATCACCCTTTCCAGAGGAATTTTAGTTGGATCAAAAGGACTTTAAGATTCCATCGCAATCAAGTAGCATCCCAAAACACTTGGTCATGTGTGAAATGATCTCACAAGTACAACATCTAGGAGGAATCCCCCTGATTTGGACTGACACCTAAATTAGCTCCCCATCATCATAAATATCACCATACTAGGCTAGAATCTTCACAGTAACTCTCTCAACATCATTACCTTACTTGTGATTGTTTGAGGGAAGTTGTGCCAAATCACAGACCTTTTTATTTGCAGGAAATCTGACCAAATATTGATTATACTCCAACCTTTTCACCTAACAAGGTCAGTTGGTATCCCAAACTTTAGAAATTCTTTCTTCAATCTCATCCATCAATATATTGCCATATTTAACCATCACAATTCAATAGTAGTTGAAGTTACTCCACTGGTTAGAATTCTTCCTCATCACATTTACGGAGATCTCAAACCCCTATTGTAACTACCAACATATTAAGCATCTGACATGACCCCTCCCACCCAATTAAGGTAGTTAGTCCATATGATGGCCCGGAATATTACACATAAAACATCTTTAGCTTGAGACATTTTCCAACATAGTGTCATAGATCGCCGTAGTTGAAATATACGCCATTCGTATAGAGTGTCTCAATGGCGTATACCTCAACATTTTGAATAGGTTGTTGATGGCCTCTTCAGGTTGCTTCAGAATCACCTAACGTGTAGGTGCTTGTGGTGGCGGGTCCCTCTTGCACCCCTGAGCATGTAGCGAGGTGGAAGTTATTGAGGCACCACCCGAGCAACCAGAAATGGACGAAGAGGCGGTGGTTGAAATGGTCGGAGACGGGTTCAAAGTTCCTATCTATGGTCTTGGGCTCATTCCTAGGGCATGTGCATCCAAATGAGAGGGAGCGCCCTACACCGGGAGGGGGGCGGCAAGGCTAGGCCGTGGGCATGCTGGATATTGTCATTTAAATCTACGAAAAATCATATGAGGCCACAACTTCACGTGACCTGGCACGGGTGTGATAATATCTGCCTTGAAGGGTGCGGTAAATATCTAGGAGCGTTTCACTTGAAGTCTTCATGGAGACAGTGTAGAAACTAGACCGTCACACAGGGAGGATCGGGGTTTCGAGAGGGAAATGGTCGGACTTGTTAAGGAAATCTGGGGCTCATTCCTCTATTGATGTGGAAACTTTTTCTACACTCAACATAGGCCATCACATGACACGTGTCATGTCCTGGCCCATTTCGGGGCCCATCTAATATATTCAGTACAATAATTTCATTTCTAAGATTTGAATGGCGAAAATTCAAGATCTGAACTAGGGTCATATGAACTCGTGGTTGGAAGTTCCTATGTACCTGTGGTCTTTGTCCCGTTCCTAGGCCATGTGGATCCAAACGAGAGGGAGGGACCGGCACCGGTTGGACGGAAGCAAGGTTAGGTCACCACAAGCGGCATATTCTCATACAAGACCAGTAGTTCACGTGAGCTAGCATCGTGTCATCATATGTATCCTCCAGGGTGTGGTAAAAATACAAGAGCATTTGGTGAAAGCCTTCACAGAGGTTATGGTATATGCTAAAGAATTTGATTTTTTTGGTTATATCATGGAAAATGGAGTAGATATATAGCACTTAAGTTTATAAATAAAAGAATATGATAGAGAAAAAAAAGGAAAGGTAAAGAAGAAAACAAAAGGAAGATAAGAAATGCTATATGATGAAATTGGAAGAAGAGGAAATAAAAAATGCTATGACATGATGCGGATCACTAGCTATTGCCATGTGATGCTAATTGACGGGCATTTTTATGATACAAATGTGTTTCTCTTTCTTCCATTCGGCAAGGGGAGTGGGGGCATAAATTACACTTACAAACAACAAATTCAAACTAGTTCATTCTTGATGAATCGCCATGTGTGTTTGAAATAAGATAATAGCACGCAGGTTAGGGTCACCTTGCTGCATATGTGTTGACTTTCATCCCGATGAGGCCCTCTTTGTAAGAGATGTTCCCAGAGGAAGGAGCCCGACTGTTGTCATAGGGGGTCGATCTACTTGGCCTCCTCCTGTGAGACATTGGTAACACAGGAGGGGACGGGACCATCACTGACAGTATAAATACAAGTGAGGGAATGCCCACCATACAACCACTTGAGAAATGAGCCTCGACGAACTGAAAGTCAACCGACATGCAACAAGGCAACCCTTAGAGCATCTCCAGCCGCGTCCCTAGGAACGCCCCCCCGGGCCACATTTTTAGCACCGGCGGTAAAAAATCCTCCCACTCTTGACCCCAAAGCCCCACTTTTCACCGGATTTGGAGAAAAATGACGCCGGCAAACCCACCGCAAACCCAGCCCCCTAAGGGGCAGCTGGGCATGCCGGCGGCTCCTTTTTCCTTTGGTTGGCCCACCCTCAGCCTCCCACCTCCCTCTCTCCTCTCTTTTCATCTGGGTCCCACCCACGTGCCCTCACCCTCTCTCCTCTCTTTTCCTCTCTCCTCTCCCATGCCCCTCTCTCTCGACCGCGCCGATGAGGCAGCGAGGCCGGCGTCCGGCGTTCGGCTTGCGGGGCAGCGAGGTCGCGTGGGGCGTGCGTGCTCAATAGCGTCCAGCGACGGCGGCAAAGACTGCACCATTCTTTCCAGCCGGAGGCGACGCTCCCGACGTCTGCGCGTGGCCGGGGCGGAGCTCGCCCGTGCCCTCCTATGCGTGGCTGGGGTGGAGCTCGCCCGCGCCTGCCTGTGCGAGGACGCGCGCGCAGGGAGACGTAGAGGGAGCGGCCGACGTGGTGCACCCTCGCCAGGCCAAGCTCCGGCTGCGGCGGCGTTGCCCCCTTGCGGCGCAGCGCTCGCGGATGTGAACTTCGCCGACGCCGACGCCTCGCTGGGCCGAGCTCGTGGTGGCGCACACCGGCGCAGCGCTCACGGACGTGGACTTCGCCGACATCGACGCCTCGCTGGGGCGCATCCACGTGGACTTCGCGCGCGGCTGCGAGCGGCAAGCACAAGCGAGTGGCAGTGGCAAGTCGGCTCAGGTGCACGCGCGGCTGGCGGCCACGGGCGCAGCAGGCCGGGCAACAGGCGAGCGGGCACGGGCGCGGGCATGTGGGCGCGCCACGAGCGTTGTAGCGGCGGGAGAGCGAGCTAGCGCGGGGGGACGCGGCGGCCGGCGTGACGAGCACTGCAGCGGCGTGCGAGCGAGCTAAACGCGGGGCGGACGCGGCGGCCGGCACGACGAGCCAGTGAGGGAGCCAGGCTGGCGAGCGACGGGGCACGCCTGGGGGCTCCAACTACTGGGAAACTTTTCCGCCCAGGAGCAAAATTAGTGCCGGCAAACATTCATCCGGCGCAAAAATCCTTCCCGGGGAGGCACAACGGCTGAAGATGCTCTCACATGTGTCGAGTTATCGAATGCCGAGGTTCTAGGTTAGGCATTTAGTGGCAAAGGGTTAGGGGTTTAGGGTATGGATTACTCAAGGTCGAAGGCGTCCCTAACCCTTAATTTGCCTCCACATCGGAGGACTATTATATTCTATTTTATCTGAATCAATGAATGTTGTCCACCAAGACTGTAGGACTGTTCCGTTTGTAAATCCAACATAATGTACTCCCTCCGTTCCTTTATATAAGATGTATTTATCTTTTGATAAATTTTTCAGAATGTAAGGTGCATTTCTTTTAATTCCTAATAATTTCCTTGTTAGCCCTCTAGAAAAAGGAAAATTATCTCTCTTGATTGTCTGTATCTCTCCTTATAGCAAAAAAAGAAAAGTATCTCTCTGTCCATTGCATGTATCTTTTACTTTCCTGAATTAACTGATTTACTTGGCACCAACCAACAAATTTTTCAAGGATAATTTCATCCTAACATGTCTATAATTCTGCGCCTTGATCACCGTGCCAAAAAGAATATATACTATAAACGGAGGGAAAATGCATCCTACTACCGGGTGTAGGTACACCCATTTCTCATATACTACCATGTGGTAGTATATACTCTACTTTATTATTTTTAGTATGTTCATATATTATATTTAAGGTACACCAAAGTGAGTTATATGAAAAAATTGCAAGTGAGCTCATGGTTTTATTGTATTTATGAAATACATACATATTTGTATACGAAATAGAGTATGCACA